>NW_009637704.1:19793-56109 GCF_000690535.1 Cariama cristata | reverse complement strand
TGAAGTGACAGTCACATCCTGTTCAAATGCCTGATGGCAGTATGTCAGGGAAGTGTTTTCCTTTGAGGGGGAGGAGAGGATGGTGTGATACTGTCTGTCCCTTAGAAGGCTAGACAGCTCTTCATCTCTGCTTTGCTAAGACTATGGTGTTTTAAAGCAGAATGCTTTTGGAATTTCATGGAAAAGCACTTACTAGGTTAGATAATGATCCAGTTATGCTCCAAAACACAAGTGGCAGTATGTTTATCTTTCTGTAAGCTTTCTAGAAGAATTGACAGTTTCTTTGACTTTTGCAAAAGTTTGAGTAGAACTGAACACAAACTGGCTTTTGAAAACTGAGTGCACTCAGCACCTCAAAAATGCACTTAGGTAGGGTAGCAGGCTGGAAACAGCTTTTTTTTAAAAAAAAACCCCAACCAACCAACCAAAAAGCATCACCAGAATATAGATTTTTGAGTAAAACTTACTTTATCATCAGGCTTTTGAGATCCTGGTCTTCACCTTCTCGTAGTTCATATTTGCTTGTTAGAGACAGTGAAATCTCAGTTTTTGCAAGTTGATTCAATGTGCTTTCCCTGTTGGGGTCATTGGGATCAACAGCTCCTTCCCCTGTAAGGAAACATCTTTTACTTCAGATTTGCCAACTTTCCCATGAATCAATGCATGAAGCAAACATGAACCTAGATAAATCACTGTAAGTCATCAGAAATATTAAGTTTATTAAATAGCACACCCATTCCCACCAGTCTTTTTTTGGACATAGAACCGTCAAAACCAGGAGCCAGCTATTTATAAAGTCCAGCTAGAATATTTTGGAAATACCACCAATTCTTGCTTTTCAAGCTACTGATTTGCAAGAGACTCACATGTTTTCTTCTCAAAGAGGAATATAAACAGTTTAACAACCTTTGTCCTAACATGCAGTGATAGTGAAAAATGAAAGAGTAGAAGCTATGTTAACAGGCTATTCACTTGGAAACTGGTGTTATCCACGACATCCTAACTGCTTTCTAAACAGTTCACATCTTACTACAGTTAAGGCAAATTAAATATCAATGCCATTTATTCCTTATAACATTCTAATAAATTTGCTTAATTTTTAAAACTTCATTTATATTTGGATAATTAACTATTTTAAGAATTCTTTTTGGACTTTTTGTAAATTTCTAGCCAACACTAGCAAATCTTAAGACCAGGTTATTAAAAATTACTTGTTTTCTATCTGCAGTTTGAGCACAACTGGATCATTCTGCTTGAAACATTATTAATGTTTGGATTTTTGAATCACATCATTAAAATTTAGAGAGAATATTGCAGTTAGAAGAAGGTTCAACTACAAGCAACAATGTTACAAAAAGTGTTCAGAAAAGAATTCTATAGTAAATGAAGAAGCTGTCACTATGAGAGACAGGAGAATATTTAAATCAAGCCCCCATTTAATTCTGCCCCTAGAATGAAGTTAGCCATAAAGATGAATAACAGCGTACCAAGGAAAGACTCTACATCAGGAACAGGTCCCAGCCCTTCCAGCAATTCATTCAGCAGATCATTTGGCTCAGTGGCAATGGCATCCTGGTGTTCTAATAGTAGCTACAAACAAGTGTAAAGGAAGTCATCATCTCAAAAAAACCCAACAAAACCCCCCATTCCTGGTGTCTTTGTACTTGTAAATAAATCTGAAGACTAAATGCTGAAAAACACAGACCTAGAGAGATCAGGATTATGGAAGACCCAAGGCATGCTCAGTTCTGGACTAGAGTTTAGAATTGCTCTTGCTGTAAGGCAGCTTGCTGTGCTCCTCTGAGAATTGTCTCTGGAGTGCTGAACATCACAGCTAAGCAGAAGTTTAAGATTTGCATTTAGGACTTACAAAGTATCACAGAGTGAAGGGCGATAATCCCAAGCAGAGCATTTCGGTGCTGTGTCCTGAACTAAGCACACAAAAGAATGAAGACAGGGTTGGTGGTCTCTAGAAGGATATGTATTTTCTGTATATCCATTCCAGTAGCTTACAATAGTGTCAGTGATACCTTTCAGAAGTGACTGTATTTTGTAAGTGAGAAACCAGCTCTGCAGCACCTGCTGCACAATTTCTAATACACTTAAAAGTGGAGGAGGTTTGTGAACATATTCACAATAGCTTCCATTGAACCTGGGCACATTCTCAAAACTTTAAACCACAAAAATACTAGTAAGCCAAGTTAATAGAGACTTGTAGTGTGAGGTATTCAGACCTAATTGTTTGCTTCCTCTAGGCAGGTAAGTGTACAAAATCATGTTATCAAAAAAGACCATCTCCTTGACCTCCTTTGTTTGGCAATTTACTTTCATTAAACTACCACATATTTTGTAGAGTATTTTATCAGCTAATATAAAATTGCATAGTAATACTTTGTCATATTAGGATCAAATAACATATTAGACAAGCAACAGACCTACTAAAAGGAATATTTGACCAAGACTAGTGTTTAAATATAACCACTGATCACAAACATGCAGACATAGGTCTGTGCCTTAAAAGAATTAAATAATAGACACAAAGGCAATCAAATATGTTTTTATCAGACTAGGCTATTAGTTTTCACTTGAATAAAGCTAAATTATAATGTGGTATACTGGGAGTTGGGTATTCTTCCTTTTCCATAGTGTATGTGACAATATTTGTGGGAGATTCTTTGTGGAGTTTGTGGGCTTTTGGGGGAGGCAGATGTTGGAGTTTTTCTGGGCTTTGGAGGCATGGGGCAGTTTGCAAGCCAGGAAACAGACAGTAATATCCCAGCTTCAGGAAGACCGTGTGGTAGACATTTAGCTTACACTCTAATGAGTCATACTACAGACAGCAGTTAATCTGTTCTTCACCCGTGATAAAGAACGGGCAGGATGCCACAACCTCAGTCCTTCTAAATCAGAAGTTTGCATCTGCTTCCAACAAAACATATGACAGAATACCAGAGCCACAAAATACTGAATTTTCCTCTGTTCCCAGAGTCAAAGGAGCCTCAAATTGGTGTCACTTTCTTAGCCAAGACCGGAAAGTATTTGTAAATATAAGTAAGCTAGAAATGTCACGCTAGACTAGAACAAAAGTGTTCCTCCTTCCTGTTGGAAAATGTTATGTTGTAATGGTTATTCAAGATGTTGGCTTTACATGGAAGCAGTCTTCTATGAAAAATGCCATCTAATACTCAATTCCAGACCATTTCAGAGATGAACTGAACAAAGTATTTCAAGAAGAAAACCAAACACTAAGTCCTCCCCAGAGACGGTTTGTTGCAAGTGTTTCATAATGTATACACTTTAGTCTGTTGGCTCGTGTATTTTCATTGACTTACTGAATGTGTATTGATAATTTCTTCAATGGAGATATATATGACAGGTTTGCTAAGGGTCACCATGTCAGAGTATTCATCAATATTGAATTTCTCCTCTGGTTCAGGAACATCACATGCTGCTTGAAAAAAATTCCTAAGAGAAAATAAAAGAGACTTAAATAATTCTCCCCTATAAACTCATTTTTGTTAGCCTGTATTAAAAAAATCACACAACCAAGTCTTTGACATACACTATATTTCTCTTATAATCTCCAAGCTACACTTAGAGTTTGAAGGAACCTTTTGGAGGCAATGCTCTTACACATCAATACAAATGATGAAGCGTTTTGTCTTTCCTGGACAGCTGGTGGAAGATTATTTTAAAGGTAATTTTTTTTTCTCTTTATTTAAGAAAGAACGATAACTTGGTAAATTTAAAATACTTGGAGAAGTCTGTATTTAATGCTTTAGAAGTTACAAAAGGATTTCCATGTAAAGACCCTCCAATTTTCTGAGGGCACTTTGTAGTTTGAAGTATCCTCAGAAGAAATTATTTGACATAGCTGCATAAAATTACCACTTGGCCTACAACTGTTTACATCACTGTTACTCAGAAACGGAGCTGCTTGAAATGACAGAAAATATGGTATTGTTTCTAAACACAAGAATCTTGAGAGGAAAAAATGCAAAGTATGGTTGAAGCATTACTTTGACATGCCTAGCATGTACATGGAGAGCTGGGACCTGCTTCGCAAGACAACCGATGTCTCTCCAAGCTACTGACAGCTTCAGGGATGTGCACAACCAAGCAACAGCAAGGTCTTCCTATCAGAGGACCACTTAGTTTTCCAAAGTGAGAAGGCCTGAATTGGAGCAGCTGGGAGAAACAGGGTTTTAGATGAGGCCTACAGACATGCTGCAGGAGCCATCCTGCCTTCAGTGTGCTAGCCCTGCGCTGTTGAGGAGGATGCATGTTTCACATGAGGAGGATGCACGTTAAAGAGGACCTTTAAAGTTGGTATTAGAAAAAAAAAAAAACCAAAAGGGATGGGATTCCTCAATTTGAAGAGGAAAATCTGAGGGATACGATCAAGTTGTACAAAATCACAGTGGCATTGCGCAAGATGGGTGCAGAATTCATTCATCAAATCCCACAATATTGCGACAATGGGTTATGCAATGAAACTAACAGGAAAATACTAATTTCAAATACATGAAAGGAAGCATTGTTTTAACCATCAGGTAGCAAACTACTGGATAATGCTGCAGGAGGAGGTTGTGGAGGCAGATAATCTCAAAGGTTTGAGAAGGTATGGACAAATTCCTGCACAAATTTGTAAATGCACAGTAAAAGATCTAGGCAGGGCTGGTAGATTTTAACATAGCTAATATTGCAATTGCAGTTACTAGGTGAGTACAAGGGGAACAGGCAGCTGAGAGGAGCCACTGTTGGTGTCTAAGGAGAGTTTAGTTAAGTACAGAGTGCAGTCACCTAGAGACACTCAGTTTTGTATAAAGTGAGCTTAATTAGAAGAGGGATTCTTCCTTTTGTAGTGATCAAAGGGCCAGCTAGAATAGGCTCTCTTTCATTAGCATTTGTTATTCTTGCTATAACACTTTCTACCCTATTGTTTCTTCAAGTTTGTCATGCCCTTAAATACTTCATTAAATGGAATGACTAAGTTTAAGTATCTTTGTGCTCATGGCTGATCTCTCAAGGAAACGTGTTATACGAACAGCGCATTTGCTTTCATGAAGGGCAGACACTAAAGATAGAAGTTCTGAAAGTGAGTTTGTCACAAGGCTTAACAACACTTCAAGCTAATAATAGCAATCACCCCAAATGATGGGCAATGATCCCAAAGAACTTGTCTCCCAGAGTGTAGCAAAACATGCAATTTCCTATGACTGTGCAAGATGAAAGAATAAAATCCGCATGGAATTTCTCAGCAAAGATAAAAGAATAAAAATGAGAACTGCAGCTTTTTCCTGACCAATAAGTTTTATCCTCAGACAAGAAATTCAGCTGTCCTCCTGACCCAAAGAACACTGCTGGATAATGAATCACTGCATGGTGCTCTCACAACCTGTGTTTGCGGTAAGGAGGCCTTGCTGCAACCAAGTCAGCTGAGATGATTAGTTCTCAAAGTAATACTCAAGCAGAAATACAACATGTTACTCGTGCTTCAACTTCCTCAACAGGGAGAATTTCTCTATGGCAGATCACTCAACATTTTTAACTCTGAGCGGGGAATTCCTGTACATGAGGAATCCACCTGCCTTACTCATCCTAGAGAAGAGCTCTGAATGTGTAGGTATTTGTGAGAGCTTTGCATACCTGAACTTCTGGTATGTCTGTGAGAGGTAAGCGTTCATAGATGATAGATGTTCGCTCTCTCCTTCAAAGAGTTTGTTTGAAGCAGCGTGCTGAAGGACTTTTGCCACACAGCCTAGGTTCCTCCTCTGGTCAGGGTGTATCTGGCCCCCAGCTGTCATATCAATTATATCAAAACCATCAGGAGCAACAATGGCAGGGTTCATGTAGCGATAGTAGAGGAGGTTGCCGACAATCTACAAGAAAAAAATAAAGAGATCTTCCCTTTGCATACAGTAATTACATTTGACAAAACATGATCAATCATTTCTACTTCTGAATTAGACCATAGGAACTGGTGCTAGAAGAACCCCTAAGACACATGTGTTTTCTATGTGGCTAACTGAAAGAGCCTGTGGTCTTTTATAGGATGTGCCTCTTACAACAGCTTTGTGAACATCAGTTATGGACTTTTATAACCACATTTCAATTTGATGCTGGCTTCAGGTCAGCAAACGCAATGCATTGAGTTGAACACGAAGACAAGTACAACTCTTCTTTCTTGTAGATTTTGCAAGGTTTGGTTCCAGAGGCTCATTTTCTGAAGTGCAACAGATATCTGCCAGCATTTAATGCATTAATTGACAAGGGATCTGTTGTTTCTCATGAGGATTGCTTGCAGCCCTAAAAGACTAGAGAACATATTTTCCAAACTGCAATTTCTATAATTCAGTAACTTGTATTGTGCAGATGGTGGCTTCAAAACATTCCTGATCTCAGAAAGAGGCAGGACTTTTCCTTCTGCCATTTGCCTCAGCTTATGTGTAGTCACCAGCAGAACTTCCAGCTTACACATTTAAAGGCTTTCAGTTGGATGCTTCATGCTCCATTTGCTGCTTATTCTTTTTCATAAGTTGTGCAATGCCTTAATCTGTATTGCTGGAGTGATGGACGGAAGTACCCCATAAATGCTGCTTGCAAGGATTTCCAATGCATTGTTAAAACACACAAAAACAGAAATAATTTTTCAGCTGAGGAGTTTGAAGTCCTCTAGGCACCTCTAGGCAATATATATATATATATTTTTTTTTTTTTTTTTGAAACAGTGAGCAGAATATTTTTGAATTGTAATTTTAGAACCATTTTATTAAACACTAATGAAAGCATCTTTCTTGAAGTGCAAATAATTCTAATTTGAGAGAGCTGCCAGTCTCCTAGATGACTGGAAGGCTCTTGGAGCAATTCCTCTAAACCCTCTGAAGAGGCACCATGGCTGTCGTAGATTAACAATGGCCAGTATGCCAGTGCCATGCTTATCACTCACATTTTACTTTTCAGTCTGTACAAATGTCATTCTTACAACTTTTACTGGCATCTTAATAAGTCTAATGTAATGATCTACTCGCAATTAATTTTTAGAGCCCTTCGTCATTGTGTTTAAATTACAGTATTAATGCAATTTTAAAAAATAGGTTATTTTCTAGTATGTTAACAACTTCAAGTGAGGGGAAAAAAAGACTAAAATGTCCTTGGTGAAATCATTGCTGGTGGTAAGGACCATAGTACGAAACCAAAACCCAAGATGATTCAGATAAACCCCAACTTTCTAAGAACAGTTACCATCCAAACAGGTTGAGCACTATCTTCCGTAAGAACTGCTGAGCACCCAGATTAAGATAGCTAGGTTGTGGCAACAGAGTTCCCTTCTCCTCCCCTTCCAACACCCCTTTGGCAACCCAAGTAGTGCCAAATCCCTTCAGTAAATAAATGCTGTTGTTCTCAGTTCCTTAGAATGCTTAGTGTCAATAAAAATCCTTGTTGGTATTAAAAGAACAAGCTGCTAGCAGTTTGCCCTCGGAAGTCTACCTTTAGTAGTTCATCTTCTGTTGCATCTGGGAATTTCTCATGGAGCGAGCTCTTCAGAACTTTGGCTATGTATCTCATTCCATAACTACATGTAGAAAAGATGAAAAAGGAAAATATTGGAAAGACTTAGATGAAACACAAAACAATCATTCTAGTCAGCCAAGTTATAGGCTTTTTCCTCAGCCACTTAAAACACAAAACAAGATGATACCGGAAAATACGAAAAGTTTCCATTACAAGGAGACATTCACGAGGCTGCCAGAGTAGGAGAAGTGGAGAAACCACTCCCTCTACTGGGAAAGTCATTCAAGAGGCACATAGCACAAGCCATGTAATTTGAAAGGATCTCCACTGCTGAGTTTCAAGTGAAGCTTCACCGTGCACATGAACTGCAGCTTGGAGAGTCCTAACTCAGCACTTACGGCATCATATTGAGAGAAGAGAATATGGACGTGAGAACTTTGTCAGTTACTGCTCGCAAGCTCTGAATTGATGATTCCAGTTTATTGACCACTTCTGTGTGTGTTAATGCTTGTTCTGTAGTTACATCATATGGCAATTTGCTGCAAAGCAAACAGATATTAAACCAGGCTAAACATATTTGAGAATAAAACACATTATTTTTGCTTCATAAAGGCTATCAGTGAACAGAAAAAAATGTCATAAAAACACAGTTAAAGTTGTTTAAGTAACAAAAGTCTCAGATGCATTAGCTTCCTTCTTTTGGAGTGGAGGCGTTTGTTTAGGTTGGGGTGCACATGCCATCATGTACCTTCCCCTGAATTACAGAAGGGGAATCCTAATATAAGGCATGCATCAACACATCCCAGTCCTAGCATAGCTCCTCAAAACCCTGGGACATTCCTAATGTGCTGTTATAAAACCTGGGGAGAAGGGTATGAATTCTTCCATGGTATAATCTTTACAAGTGTAGTAGACTAAGTAATTGACTTTTGATGTTCATGACCAGGAAAAGTGATCCCTCTGTTGTTCAGAAGAGGTTAAAGCATCTGTTTTTCAAGCATCTGTCCCCAAAACCATTCATAGTGCTGCAGAAAGACAGGGAAGGGATGCATAGACACAAGTGCAATTTGTCAGAGAAGGAAAGGGAGAGCAGAACTGAGGGATCCCTCAAGTATTTAAATGGTACAGTATGTCCAGCTTCCTTGCTTACCTGGCCTCACCAGTCTGCATTTCTAGCTGGTTCACCCATGACTTGTACACATCCACAGGACTAGTGTTGATTATGAGGGACTTGTCCTCCATGATCTCCTTCACTACCGGGGCCAGGAGCTGGCGCAGAGTGTTCTGTCCACGAGCACCTCGATTGAAGCTGACGACCATCTTAATGACGGTGGGGTTTCCAGTAACAATATCCTGTATCTGGTCTACCTTAGAGCTGTATCAAGAGCAGAAGAATTCTAATATCTGACTTATGTATGCAGTTATTCATATTTTCAAAACCCATGCTTTTTATCATATTTCTATGTTGAAACATGTTTATACAGTCTATTTCTTAGGCTTTCATATCAAACAAGATTATAGAAACTACTACCTGAATTCTATATGTGTTACAATAATATTCCTGGAATACAGCATAGTTAGTGGCAGTTAATATATATCTGAGTCAGGCCCAAATACCTGTTCAGCAAGTACCTGTTAAGGGCATAAAATAGGAATTTATTGTTTCAGGATAAGCCACCACTCTCCACTTAGAGAACATGCATTTACACAGAGAAAGAAAAGACTTTCTCCACCCTTAAGTACTCAAGCACAAAAGCAAGAAACCCTACTGTATAGTTTTTTCCAAGTGATTTTTTTCATGCAAAAATATTGTCCACCATAGGAAGATATTTTTTTCTTAATTGGAAATAGCTTGAGTTAACAAATAAGTTCCTGAAAAGAAATTTCTCTAGTAACAAAAAACGTGTACTATTTTACAGAGTTTAAAGATTAACCATCAAATTCATTTAAATACGAAGTATTCATTGAACTGTCTGCAAAACAAATTAACTACAGTTTTCTTGTGAGTGCACATACTTTATCTCTTCTTCTAGAGCAGTTTTGAAGAGTTTGAGAAGCAGATATTCTTCTCGTTGATTGGAGGCATAGTTATATAGTGTGAAGATGACTGTATCCATAAACTTGGTTGATTTGTTTTGTGGCATCTGGAAAATCAGCTTTGCTAGATACATGGGATTAGTCTATAAAACAAACAAATGACTTAAATACTATTGTCCAGGATAAACTACCCCCGCTTGGAGGGCAGCTCTCTCTATGTTTCCATTAACACCAAAAGCATTTATGTCGATCCCCATATGTGTCACTTTCCACACTGGCTTTACTTTTTTCCAACGCATAACAAACACTGAATACTGCACAATTAGGTATCTGTGAGAAGCACCAGTAAGGATTTTTATTTGTACCCTCCGAACAGTACCTCTGTGCATCAGGTCTATGTATCCAATGACAATGACAATTCACCAGATCGCTAGAGAAGACATTGCGTACTACATGTCCGCTTAAATATTAGAGGGCATCTGCCTGGAAAGATCTAAAATTCTTCTAGAAAAACTTCAGTGAGATTAAAAAAAGCACAAGAACAGATGCATTATATGCTGTCAGCTGCATAGCAGACAACTTCCTTTCCACCCCATATAATGCACAGTAATAGTGACAGCAATTTACATGGACTAAAAGATATATGAGGAAAACATTTCTCTTTGGCTCCAGTATGGACTGGAGTTATTATCAAGAAAAAACCAGCTATATTTCTTGCATCCTTTAATAACAGCTAGGATTTTCTCAATTACAGGAAATATTAGAAGTAGATCATAGTATTTGGTGCAGTCTGCATACTACTTTGGAAATCTTTTTGTAGTCACTACTACAATCACTAAAACAAAACAAGCAATGTATTTCTAGTTTTTCTTTAGCAATTTGCTGCCAGGTTAATTTTTACATTAAGATTTACCTGTAAAAGGTAGAATAGATGTTGATAAGCCTCCAGTTTTTTTCTTCTTTCTTTACTCAGACCTTTGATACCCTGTTTGTCAACCATAACCATCTCTTCCAGCTGACTTTTGCTCTTTTTGTTAAGTTTCTTACTGTGCAGTACCACATCCTGCAGACAGATGATCAAAAGTCTAGATTATGTATTCAGAAAAAAGGCAAATTGGAAAAATTAACTTTTTCCCAACCATGTTAAATGCGATATTCCTCCAATGGCCGTTATTAGCAACTTTGTATATTTTGCTGCTCAATTCACTAACCAGTCTTTTGAACATCTTTATCTTGTCACCAGTATGACTTGCAAATCATGACTATCTGGGAAATCTGATCTTGTGTACAGACTCATTCATCATTAACAATGAACAAGCTCCCAAATATGATCAGAATTTTACTCCGTTCTACCATGGAAAAGATGCTTAAAGTCTGCCAAGCTATCATTATTGTCCACAAGTAGCAAAACAAAGAGTGACCACAAGGTATTTTGTCAAGATTACTTAAGGCACACAAAGAAAGCACTTAATTTACCAGGAGTATTTTAACTAATTGGGGGTAAACAAGTGCTGACACAGGTTGTGGAGTCTCCACCCTTGGAGATATTCAAAAGCTATCTGGACATGGTCCTGGGCAACCTGTGGTGGGTGGCCCTGCTTGAGCAGCAAGGTTGGACCATGTGACCTCCAGAGGCCTCTTCCAACCTCACCCATGCTGTGACTGTGTAATCCTGACCTCCTTCAGCACATGGAAGGAGTACATCCTATCAAGGGAGCCTGAACAGAGCCTGCTGACCTGAAGAGTGATTCTGTTTTTCACCAGCAGTCCAATCTTTATATCCATTAAGTTCAAGTCCTTCTCCAGCTGTTGACTGGATCGAATTTTTGTAACCACTTCTTCCCTTAACCTTGTTACTTCTAGTTCTTCTTGAAAGTCAAAGTCACTTTGGTCCAAGAGGTAGGCGAATTTCCGCAGGACAGTCAAGGGTGGATTTTCAGCACCAACTATAGTTGAAGTAAATAGCCTTGTTAGTTGGCATAGTACTGAACACCCCTAAAACCCTCAGGAAACTGATCACTGTGCAGAAAATTCTGGAACTGCAGGGAGAAGTTTATGTCAGTTAGAGCAACATTTTTGACATACTGTGTAAGTACAGCTATCCAAAATAGTTTCAGCTGTAAAACAATTAGTTCACAAATACTTGCATCTGCTTTTGAAGGGAAATAGGAGACTGAGAAATCCCAGGTGAAAGTTTAAAAAGAAAAAAAAAGATTGAACACAGTAGCATACTTCTACCCACATATACAACATTCAACTGTTACCACTTACTTAGTGTTCTGTAGTCCTCCCTGGCTTTGTTTGCTCTGAGAAATGCTTGTATCTTCACAATTTCATCATTCTGGAAGGGACCAAGATTAGGCAAAAAAATCTAGTTATGACACATTTGTGCTCAGAAAGACACTGCAGAACCTGCATCCTCTTTTCCCGAGATTCCCAAAACTGCCTGTGCAGTAACATTACCCTATTTTAATGCTTCATGTTCAAAACAGAGAGAAAAAGGACTTACGTGGTCCTTGAAGTATTGCAGCCGCTTCCTGTAAGCTCTCTTTGCTAGCCACATTTTGACCCATGACTGAATCTGAAAATTAAATAAAATTAAAAAAAAACTTAATGGACACTGCACAAGCTGTTTTGTGTGTGTGTGTTTTAAACTCACTTCTGACAGTCCTCTTCTGCAGGCTTGCTATTCTCACATGCTCAGGGCCATAGATGACTGTACCACTGAGCTCTTACAGTCCAGTGACCAGATTGATGGGCTTTGACTGAAATAGCAAGTTGAGTCCAAGGCTCTACCCACCACCCATTTGTAGCATTAGCTTTGGAAGGAATTTCTGCCTTCAAGACTCACCTCTCAGTTCTAAGCCAGTCTCCTTCAGAGACAGGAGATCAATATCCCATTTGCCGTCTACGATATACTCATGACATAGTATCCCATTAGCATCCCAGAACAGTGAACAATTTTCAGACAGATAGATTTGATAGCTTTTAATGAAATAACACACTATCAGTTCAAATATTTTCTAATTTAGTATTATGGAAAGGGAAGCATAAGGAAATCTCTATTATGAGCCACCCAAGTTCAGCAAAGTGTGATAGAAGTCAAACATGGAGCTTTCAAGAAGCAGTTTACTTAGTCTGTCAATTAAACAACTTCTAACACCATGAAAATTTCTGGAGCATGAATCCCTCCAGTTTGTGTTCCTAGTCTCCGATTCCCAAGTGGTGGAGAACCAGGCCAAGGAATAAAGCATACTCAGGCCCCAAAACACTGGGGAATCTTACCTTAATAACAGAGGCAACATTACCTCGAAGCACCTTTAATCTGTCAACATAACTTTTCCTTTGTTTGAATCCTTTCCAGAAAGCCTATTTTATAAAAAGGTAGGAGACTGTTATTGCTAGTCAGAATCTAATATTTGTTAAAATCTACATCTATACAGTAAAATAATTAACAATGTTTAACTTGTAGAGGAAAAACTACCATTGTGGTAGAAAGATAACTAAGGTGTAAGCAAGCTTACCTCTTTATTTTTCAGCTGCCCTGATACATTTAATGTTAATTTTGGCCAATCTCAGTACAAACACTTTGTTATCCAATGCCTTTTCCTCCCCCCCCCCCCCCCTTTTTGCTCTTATCACCAGTACACCAACATCCTTTAGCATCCCAGTCACTGGCTTCATCCCACACAGGGAAGACTCTGAGCTCCTGCCCATTACATCCAAAAGCTGTCCCCTACCTAGCTGGACCCCCCATTGTTCTTGGCCTGGCCTCCTTCCCAATTGTCTGGTCTTCCAGGGTCACTCAGGATCATCTTGTACTACAGATAACAACCTCCCAGTTCTCTCACTTGGCTCTTCTTTTGCTAGCTCAGAAGCAAACTCTTGGCAAGGAACCCAATGACAGGGACAACACAGATACTTTCACCGCCTTTACCATATTTTTGCCTTACATCTCTATCTGGCTAGTGACACCAGCCTCGTCCTCTGCTTATTGTCTTTTCACAAGTCATTTCTATTTTAATGCCCGTAGAAAACAGAGAACAATTTTATTTACCTACATTTCTCCATATTTTTCAACCTGTTCAAAGACCCTGAATTCCTCAAAGAACAATGCAGTTCTTTACTGGGCTCAGACACCATGCCAGAAAATGAAAAGCCAATCTCAATGACAA
The DNA here is from genome assembly GCF_000690535.1 of Cariama cristata. Taxonomy (NCBI): domain Eukaryota; kingdom Metazoa; phylum Chordata; class Aves; order Cariamiformes; family Cariamidae; genus Cariama; species Cariama cristata. The sequence goes on along the minus strand of NW_009637704.1, from coordinate 42,382 downwards.
CTGCTAGTGGTAAAGGTATTTATTATCATGAATTGTTAAATTAAATTACTATAGATTAAAAAAATCAGTTCTACATTTTTCTATAATTTTCGAGGGTGACTGATTGTTTTCTGAGTCTGGAATAAACTGTTTCTAACAGGAGGTGGGTTTTTCACCGTTTAAAACTAATGTGCATGCGTTTGTCAGTGTTCACATCCTCAGCAAGCAGTTTCCTTTATAGTCCTTTCAGAGTTCAGCAAACTGAAGAGATCCAGGAAATACTGCCAGAGCCCAAGAACACCAGGGCGGCTGCCGCTCCCTAGCCAACTATGAGTTCATGGAGCAGAGGCAAACCACTTCCAACTGGGGATAGTCTAGAGAGGAATGTATTTCTTAAGTCATGCTTTGCCGAGGAATTTTTGCTTTGATATTCAACAAGTATCTCCCGATTTTGTACTGTGCATAGTTAGATGTACCACGCAAATCCTGAGCACCTCAGAATAAAGCCAAGCCTATGTATTTCTGAGCTTTTCCCACTGAAGTAACTTAGACTGCAGGTGGAAATGATCCGTTCTTTTAAAGCTGGATATTTGCTATTTAAAAGCGCAATTATTCCAATAAGGACAAGGACATATTTACAGATGTAGAACTTTGAACTACTGCTAATGAAAACAGGGAGACAGACCTATCTGAGAATTTGATCAGTGGTAGTAATCAGCTACATCACCTGTCACATGGTTGCCCAAGTTGCCGAAGCCATGTTATGTTCTTGTTCTAGAACAGTACCTGTATTTTGATGGCAGATGGTTCCTGGTTTTGAAGGTATGCTTTTCTTTCCTGGTAATTTTTTCTGACTAAGAATCCTCTTGCTCGGGCTTGCAGCTTAACAATCAGATTTTCATTAGCAAGCCACAGCTGCTTTCGATTGTAATCTGTTGTGATTTGCCCAACAATGCTCTGTTAAAAGATCATGGAAAAAGGTCATTTAAAAGCAAAAAACCTCAAGCCAAAACTATCCTGGAATTTGGTCTGTATTCTCTGCGTCATCTGTACAGCTTTTGTTCATCCTATCCAAGCCGCTTTGATTTACCCTTAGATATTCATCAGTATGAGGGAAGGGCTACTTTGCTACCACTGAATTTTATATGAAGGGTAACTGAACTCATTTCAAGCCTCAGTTATTCAGCTGGATATGCTATTTTGAGAGAGGTTTTCTTAGACTGTAAGGGAGTTGTGCTTTCCTAATTCCTATAAGTTTTTTTGTATAAGTCTGACATCTAGAAATAGTAACTGAATCAGGGAGATCTCTATAGAGAAGAACACTCAAGTACTGCTGCAGTCAGTTTCAGAAGGACCTACACTGACTTGAGCTGTTTGTGCAGCAGAGTAAAAGCTGTAACCTAGATGGGCTCCATCAGAATAAAAAAAAAAAAACAGTTTCACAGAAGCTTGTGTGATCTACTTTGTTCTAAGATACATTTCCTACTAATGCAAAACCTCTACAATAATGAATGTGATACTTCAACTCCCTCCTATTGAACTTGGAGATACAAGAATGGTGTCAGATGATTAGATTTAAACATAAAATGGTGCTTCCACTTGCCCCCAAATACAGCATGAAATTCCTTGTCATAGGCCAGTGCAAAGTCCGAAAAAATATAGAAGGATGTGAAAGCAATCAGACTTTCCCCCATCAGTGTCTGCTGGTGGCCATTAAAAGGAATGCTGTAACTTCCAGTTAGGAAGTCCCTGAATCATTGTCAGACATCAGACAGGAGGCTGTGCTATCACTGTCTTCTTAGACTTAAGTTGCTGCTATTGTCAGAAACAGATACAGAACTAAAGTGGTCTTCAGTCTCACGCAGAGCAGCCTTTTCGCTTGATACGGCGATATCTTGCTATCTCTCTCTCAAATGTTTATGCTGCATTTGCAATAAAAGCAAATGTTTCAGCCACCTACCTCAATTTCTTCACCAGTTAACCATGAAGTTTTTGGTACAACTCCTTGAGGAACAACGCAGGAACCTTCTTCAGTTTCCACATTGTAGTAGTAATCGTACATGTTTTTCATTAGAAGTTTAATCCATGGACTTTCGTTAGAATCTAAAAGCAATACATACCATTAGTACACATTTGTGCCCTGTTACACTGATAAATTACAGATTTCCCTACCCATTTCCCATCTCTACATTTGCTAAGAAGCCATTTTATATACAAAGTCACTATATATCTTCCGCCAGTTTGTAGTAAGGATGTTTTCAATATGTCCTGTTAGGTGGATCAGAACCATTCTTCTAGAACAAGACAGCTATGAGGTTAGTACAGATCCACTACCAGCTTCTTCAGACCTCAACGTGCCAAGTTAGTGCTTGCTCCTGAAACAGTGTCTGCTACATATTCCATCGTCACTCACATAAGTGGAACTGAGACTGTGTTTATAAAAAAATGTTGTTCTTGTCTTATGGCCAAATGCTGGCCTTATTGACACTTACCTCACATGGGACATTTCCTATATCCACATCATCGTCTTGTTTAGTGCTCTGGTAAACAAGGCTGTATCCTGACAAGCAGGAAAAGCCTCATTTCCTCATGGACAAAAGTCTCCAAGGTAAAGCTGATAAGCTCAGTTGTGCAAAATGCCCTCTCAAAACTCATGTGGCAGGATGAAACATGCCCATCTACTGTAAGAACTTTTTTTTTTAATTGTTAGATAATCTGGCTGCATTAGCTATGACCAGCTTGCAGCTCTATCGTGACAAAACATCCCATCGTCTTGCTATGGGCAGATTCTAACCCCAGCTTTTATTGATACTTGCTGCTCTGGCAGTGCACAGGGACCAGAAATGGGCCATGGACACTCTGGCAGAGCTGGGCTTGATCTTTGACAGTAACCCATAAGGCTGAAGTGTGCCGCCTAACCCTTTAATGCATCTGTTATCAGGAAAAAAAAAAAAAAAAAAAATTAAAAATCAGAGAGTAATATGGTTTTCTGAGAGGATGGACTAGTCTATTTACAGTCACAGAGAAACTGTGCTAAATTCACGCAGAGGCTAGTTTGAGAATCTAGAAAGTCTTAGCTAGACCCTGGAAATATCTAGACTCTTTTCTCAGCATGTACTGTGGTCTGGATGATGATTGCGACAGTTCAGCATCACATAAAAAGCACTCGGGTAAGTACAACACTTCTGAGAAGATTTAAACCAGCAACGGGCTTCCTCAGTTTACAGTGCTTTTAGGTAAGCCTTCTGTGCTAGTTTTCCAGTTCCCTCAGTAATATAGACATGTGGAAGTGACCACTTCAGGAAGGTTTTTACCTTCTGTAGTTTTCAGGTTCTTGGCTTCAGAAAGGTTCCTGAAGTAGGTTTCAGCACACTCGGGAATGACTCGTAATCCAAACTTGGACTGTAGTATCATCAGGATTGGCTGTGAATCACCCTTCTCCAAGCTTTTGTTAATCATTGATATTCCAACAGCCACTAGGGTAAAATAATGACATAGAAAATTAAGTGGTTCATACTCTGTGTACCCATAACTCTAGCCTCAACCAGCTTTGATAATGGACTTCTAAGGCTGGCACACACAGACAGCATGACATACACAGCAATTCACACACCCATTTGCAGCCTCCTTCGTGCATGTAAGGACAAGTATTTCAGAGACCAGCAAGTCTGTTGGTTAGAGAGTGTGCACTCTGCCCAAGCTGGCATGCAGCCACAGCACAACTGAGAGCAGTCTGAGGGCATAGCTGTTCCCCCATCAAGCGGTACACCAGATGACATGAGGGCAGGGGCTGAGGATGGCAGGTACCACCCAACTCAGCCTGCCCTAACAGACAGGCCATCATCTGCTGATCACTTGGGAGCCTTCTAGAGATGCATGAAGTCATTAGGTTACAAGCTGTGAACCTTAACATTCACTTTTACTGTACAAAATGGGAATAAAAACTGATTGCCTTGAGCAAAGTCTTGCAACACTAACAGCATCCTAGTCAGGATCCTGAAGCAACCCTTTTTTGTCCTCACCCTCTAGGAGCTTGTTTAAAGCTGATGCAGCAAATTCATGCCCTTGAGTTTGCCAGAGAGGTAGCTTTTGCTTCCAGGGCACATGAAAGTGCCCTGAGGGGTGATGCTGTGAAGCACGTTCAAACTTCGAGGTTATACAACATTACCCATACTCCGATTCAGGACGTCCTAATTGTCCTTTGCCTTGTGCAGGTCCTGCCGTCACCAAAGGAGCTGATACCACCACACCTGACAGCATGTAGCAGGACACACCACTTAAAACTGCCTTACACACTAGAGGCATGCACTGTTTTAGAAACTGCTGCTCTGGTCTTTAATGGTGTTCCTTCACATTTACATTCAAGATCCATGCACAGAGGAACAAGTGAACAGACATGGCTAGAACATATACATTATATACTGACTTAAGTGAACCTGGCTACCTTTGATTTCCCCAGTTGCACTTCACACTGCTGCACCGAACATTTTCTCTTATCTTGTGTATATCCAGATTAATACAAAAAATCTCCCTCCGCACACTCAGTGCTCTGCCTACACAGAGCTGACCCAAAAGGTGCTCAGGATCAGGAGCCTACATACAGGAGGCACTGCATGAGGCTGACCTAGCAGGAGAGCATTTCAGCAAGAGAAACAATTTTTCTTTGTGGTTACTTTGACTAAGGTGGAATGGGTAGCTTTGGCTAGATGGTAACAGATCAGTCTCCAAATACATTGGCAGCCAGTTGAGAGACGAAATGAACGCACACCACCACCATCTGGATTTCTAGCAGAGAGCATCCTGCCATTTTTCTGTGCTTTGAAACAGACCCCCACCAAGTACACATGTCCTCCCCACAAGATTGGAGATGACTTTGTACCACAGCTGTGGTATCATGATGCCAGGCATCCAGCCTCAGCAGCGAGGAAGGAGGAAAGACTGGGAAGCCACACATTTCCAGCTTGCTGCTGATGGCCCAGGTGGCTCTGGGGGCTCAGCCCTATTCATACACAGTCCCATGTGCCTCATCAACTCTGGTCACTAGGATCTGAGTGCTTTTCTTCCTCCTTTTCTTCCTCCTTTTCATCCTATACTTACAGGTGGTGGAAGCTATTATTATCGAGACAAAAGAGCACACAACCTAGCTTAGACTTTTTTTCTGTAGGTCCCCTGCTGCCTGGCTTTTTCCCCATCTTTTAGTTAATCATGCCTTTATTTTTGAAGGAAAATGTAAGAAAACTGTTTAGTAGGGAAAAATCCCAGTTCAACAGAAGTTATTCCTTTCCATTGAAGTGCTAGCAATTAATACCATGGCTGTTGCTCTACAGAAGGGCTATGTGAATGCTATAAAATTATGAGCTAAATGGAGCTTAGCCATCCCCGGCTGCAGGAGAACTGTGAGCCCCAGTCTGCTCCTGCAGCAGTTGGGATGCCAGTACCAAATCAACACTGCGAAGGGCTCTTTTCCACACCCATGCTCCCTTCAAACAACTGTGATATACAAAGATGCAGTTGTCTGGTATGATAAGGCTGGACTCTTAACGGGGCCAAAGATCAGCTTTTTCCTATAACTTTGACTCTCATGATAGATCCTGCTTTGACAGATGGACTCTCCCTGTGCAAGACTAAGGTCAGTGTGGGTGTCTGTTCCTGAAGGCCATACGGCTGATATTTGGCCAATCTTGTTTTGTCCTCCCCTTAGATAAGGATTACAATGGTTTAACTGGTTCAAGAAGTGAAGCAAGGTGATGCAAACTTCACAGCAAACAGCACAAAGAATTAGGAAGCACACCAGCATTTATTGAACACATCTCTCTAAATGAAGATACTAGATACAGAGTCCTTTACTGACAGGGAAGACAGTTTGTAAAAATCTTTTAAAATTTTAATACTGTAGTATTTAATATTAATATTAGTTTGGAAGGGATCAAGACTGTTTAAGTACAGCTGCCAGTACCTTCTCTTATTTTACTGTTTATTTTATGGCCATTACTGCAGCAATCTCAAAACTACACTTTGTTCTGACTGAAAAATCTTTGACTGACTTGCAAAAGTTTTGGAGTGAGACATGGAGAGTTGTTTGCCTTTCAAAAATAGCCTCTCTGAGATAATATCAAAATAAAAGTTCACTTCCAAGTTGTGATCAAGCTGAACTTTAAGTTTAGACTACATGATCAAAACATACTAACTTCCTGAGACAGGATGTGTTTGTTATAGGAAGTGTCAGGTTCTGTACCATGAGGAAATTTTAAATCTCGGTTTTTAGCTGCAAAAGCTTAGCACTCTTCTGAAGAATGTGCTGTGCTGACACTGCTTCCTTTCAACCCAGAGGGCAGAGTACAGGAGATTAGTAGTTGTTTCCACAAGTGACTTGTTAAAACAGTTCTACTGATCATACTTGATTGTGAAAAGCTGTACATTTACTACAAACACAGACTATATGAAAAGATTTTATTGTAACAACTAGCTAGTGGATGAAGTAGTGGCCTATCATTAGCAACAATGTATGGTACTGGTGTATGGATAATGCTGTGCTAATTTCTGTAGGCCATTTATGAGATATAGTCTTAATGTTTTTACACCAGTGGACACAAACGAGGATGTGTTCAAGTCGCTCTTTGGCTTTAACTTACATCTATTTATGAGCTATACATTTCCTTCCCTTCCTTGTGCTCAGATGTATCCTCATGCCTCTGGGTGGCATTGATGGGAAGGTGGTTTTATCCACAAAAGAAGGTGTCGGCACTCCTGAGTACCAGAGCTAGGTTGGAACAATATATATGTGTGTCTGACTCCATCTCAGAAAACACAAGCCAGGTGCTTTTCACTACAGATGCACGACCTACGAAAATGCTTCAAGTGTCTTGAGTGTATCTGACTGGTTACATTAAGACTGTATTAACTGATTAAATCAGTTCTAAAGTAACAGTAACACTAAACGAATGTTTCTGTAGCAGGGATAGAAGATTTTGTAAGAGCTAGTGGTGTTTGTTTTCTTCCACCCACAACTTCCCAAGCACTAACTACTGACATGGCCTGCCTGCCGCACCACACTGACCAAGGCTGAACGTGGTCCTACTTCAGCAGTTGTATTCACAAGCGCTTACGGCGCAAAAGAAGGCAACACTGACTCACTTGAAGCCAAGTCAAGCAGAAGGTGAACCAATAGCCAATGCCAAGCTAACAGCCTTGGCTGCTCTGAGCTGGACCCAGGCAGGAACAGGTAGGGATGCCACTGTGCTTTCTCGTGTGCCCCATACACCCAGGTACACTTGATTCCACATTACTTGCCCAAGCTTATTATGTATTATGAACATTTTTCTAAAATTATTATATTGAATCCAAACTTTGCATCCAGTAAACAATGCTCTGACAGGTAAGCTTCAGCATTTTTCCAAAGATTCTGCCTCTACAGATTGGAAGAGCATACACTTCTCCAAAAAGCCTGAATATTCTTTTTACACTACTTTTAAAGGTAATATGTTCATAATTTTTGTTTGTTAGCACTTAATAGAAGGCATTATAATGAAACAGGAATAAGCAAAGCTGTAAACATATAAGAATTTGCTCTTACAACATGCATCAAGATTTTAGTCTTATATAAGCAAAATACGGTCCTGAACAGTATATCCCTTCTCATTCACATGTATCCTTCTGTTTCACCAGCTATATGAAGATACATTGACATTAAAAGTCTTGGTCATTATATTAACCTATATAACCAAATCCATCAAATTATTAGCCAAGCATTAAGGATTACCACTTTAGATAAAACCAACACCACCCTTGGAGATCTAAGTCACCCTAATTTCAGTATGACAAAGAACATGCATTTATTTCTTTTGACATATTTAAAGGGCTGCCACACTTCTGAGTTGGAAAAAATAAAATTACCCATTTCAGTTTTTCAAGACCAAGAAAAACAAGAGCAATGCAGATGCAGGTTGATACTTACAGGTTACCACTTCTTTTATATTGTTATTAGCATCACTGATTCCTTTCTGTATTTCATCCAGCCACAGAAGTGCTGAGTCATCTTGGGATTCCTGGAAAAAAGACAGAGAAAAGCCTTGAAATAACTGAATTCTAACAAAAGTTGTCTGAACATACTCATAGACTCCAATATACAATCTCCTTTTGCAAAGCCCTTGGAAACTAAGAATTTGACTGCTTAAAATCAGCAGTAGAACATGTTCATAGTCTATTTACTGACTTGAATAAACTCCTGTTCAAATACAAAGCTCTGAAAGTTTTCATGTATAGAAGACACTGTCCTGCTAAAGATCAATAAAAATTTGAGTGAAGCTAGAAACATTTTCATTTCCATGATTCATAGGCAAAGTAATCTAAGTGTCAAATAAAACCAGACGTAATCAGGAAGCACTGTGACAGTAGCATAAAGAGCACAAAGCAGAAGACTGCTGGAAGTTGGCTTGCTTTCAGAATCACTTATTTAGAAAGGATCCGCTTGTACACCTGAGTACACATTACATTAGAAAATAACAGCAAAAACTGACATAGAAAGACAGCTCATTTTTGGTAATGATGACTTAAGCTCAGGTGGTGAATGTTTCAGGAATTAAGCAGCGGAGGAGGTCTCACTCTTCCTACAGGCTAACAGTGCATGATATTAAACCAAAGTTAAAAGAGAAGGTGCAGGGAAGTGGGCTCAATAACCCCACTAACCAGCCCTGTTGACCAGGCTCACAGGTGAACCAACACTTCAGCTAAGAAAAGAGGTTTTGAGCTAAATTGGCATTTTAAATCTAATCCAGTTGGTGGGGGAATGAAATTCATTCTAGAGAGTATATAGGAGTGCCAGGTCTATAATAGACTAGTGATGAGAGAAACTGGAATGCACTGATTTGATGAAGATCTGGGAGTATATACACACAAATATTTCTGGGGAAAAAAAAACAACCACAAACCAGAAACTGTCTCAAGCTGAAACAGTGTGGACAAACAACCAGCTTCGCAATGAATATCCCTCGTTTTGCACCCAACTCCAGGCTAAAAATCCAATAAATCTGTTATGCACAGAAATTACAAAGAGGAAACGGGGTAAAAAACCCTAAAGACAGACTCTTCAGTTTGCAACATATATGTAAACAAGCTAGCAGAATAGCTAAATAAAATAAAGTAGTGTCAGGCAGTTGCATGACAGTGGACACACACCACAAGTTTTTCTAACGAGAAAGTTAGAGTTAATACTTGTTTTAGTGTATACTAAATTCCCAAACTACCACTGACAATTTTGAGAAAAGGCTTGAGAAACTGGAAAGAATTCTTTATCTGGCATCCAGCTTTTACACGCTAGATACAAGAACACAGATACTGCTCTAGAGCCAAGTACAGCTTATGCTGAGCCTTGCTGCTAGCTTGGATGCCAGAGCAAGACTTGGGCTAATTTTTTCTGCTGAAGCCAGTCATTGTTATTTGGCATTCAAGACACACACACACAAAAAAAAAAAAAAAGAAAAAGAAAAAAGAAAAAAGCTAGGAAGAGAAAAAGGGAATGATCAACAAAACAGAAGATAAAAATAGAGGAAAGGTATTAGAGGCTGCCGGGGTGGGAACTGTCTGAGTGGAGCCAGCTGCCGGGTCGAAGTAAGAAGGACAGCTGACAGTCAGTAGGGAGGTAGGAGGCAATGCAGAGCAGTTTCTTAAGGTGTGTTTGTTTGTGTGGCTTGTTTTCACCTTTGCGTTTGCTAAACCGAGATCACCACACTCTTCTCCAAGCCTGACTTCTTCCTTGAGAAGAGTACAGAGTTCAGCAACATGCCATTTTCGACTGTGGATGAGACCCCTTGAGGATTTACTAAACACACCCTTTGGTTTTTCCAGAAAACATCTTTTTACCCCAAATATCTTCCTGTACAAATTCCAGTAGAACTCCCTACATCAGCTTCCAGCTCGTGGTAAATTAGGAGTTAAATTGCTGCTGTAGAGCAATTTTATCTCTGTGTTGGGCAGAGGCTGAAACTGAGTCATGTGTGCATATTTGGATATGTCACACCCTCTTGCTGTAGTAGACAAAGAACAAACTAGCTCCTTACCATAAGCCTCATACCTACAGGATGCTTCTGGAGAACAGATCAGTCATTCTTTAGTCCCTTACAGATGGGAAAAAAATCCCCCCCCCAAACGTCTTGAGATGAACTAGAGCATCATTATTGTTTGGCTGGCTGGATTTCATGTACTACAATGAAGATACTGGTTTTCACTGGACTGCTTTCTGTTACCTCCAGTCTTTTCACAGCAGGTGAGTTCTCCTTTCTGTATCTATTCCATCTTTTAGTCAATAATGTGGGCTTTTAATAATATTGACACTTTACCAGCTTAAATGGATTGTACATGCATTTTTACAGAAAACTACACTCTAGGAAGTGTCAGTTAAGGCAGATTTTTATTCTTCCATTTCAGTGACACCTTACCTCCTCCAGTCACTTTCTTTTTAAGGGATCTTTCTGTACTTGCTAAAGATGCATCTTCTCTCTAGTATTTGTGTAGTGATATGTTAATCTTAAACCTGTAGAGTCTTGTTCTTTCTGCTTTAAATCATTCAATAGAATTACAGCTTCACAGATAGTGCTATTAGAAAGAAATGCTCAGATAACTATTGTCACAAAAATAACCAAAGGAAATGATCAAATAAGCCCTTTTCTGCCTCACTAGAATTAAAGCTGTTTTCAAACCAAGCTCATTTTTAAAAGCTATTTTATATATATGCACAAGCCATATATGTACATGCATGCACATGTCTTTTAAAGGGTGACTAAAATTCATTTTCTGGATTAACCGTCCAGAAAATTACTAAAAGGGATGCAGTCTACTAATTATAATTTCAAAACATTCTACCATAAATCTGCGAGTGAGCACTGATAGATCTGCTTTCCATATTTTATACCAGTATGGAAAGGAAAAAGAAAAGCTCAAAGGTTTTCATCCAAATTTCAGTTCACGTCTGAATTTGAATTTCAGGATGCATGCTCTAAGCTTTAAACTAAGTCTTCTTGCATTAACAACAGCTAAGAAATTTTTTAAGTGACAAAATTAATGACACAGCGGTTTATTCTGCAAAATCTATTTTGCAACACATGGTTTAGAAAGTATTTGAACATATTTGTGCTTCGTCTGGAAATGTCAATGTCTCTACACAGATCTTTACTTAAGACTGAGGAACAGGCATTAATAAAAGTGGAATCATCGGCTTTGCCCACATGCTAATGATATTTACTCATTGAAAATTTCCCTGCTGCATGAAGTTTTATTCACTTACCAATAAATTTGATCTAATATCAGCCTAAGCCTTTGTTTTCTGTTCTCAAGACTAACTGTCCTTCTTCATGTATGAAAAGCTGTAAAGGTCAGGTTTGATTTAGTCAGAAGCTGAAGAATAACATTAGATATATGAGACCAAAAAATTGAGGGTTATTTCAGTTTTCTAATTTGAAAGTTTCAGCCTGCATTAGGCAAGACAGAGATTTTTTGCATCTTTTGCAGTCATGTATTTCTTCTATGAAGTGATAGTATAGTACCAGTATTCGCTTTGGAAATTCGGATTAAGCCTAGACCAAGGCTGCTGCTTATATGATGAATTACCAACATTGCTACTATGGCGAAAAACTCTCTCCAGGTGATAAACATCATACAAGTGTCTGATATTTTTTGCCAAAGATTACTGAAAACATGCAAAATGCAGAAAGATCAGCTTAACACTAAATTCATGCTAGATTTTCAAGGTAAGATGACAAATAAAGTGAAGATTGTCCTTGAGCACAGTTGGTATGAATACCCAAAGCAAAGGAGAATGCCATCAAATCTTTTAAAACTATTAGACATATATTGCTTCGCACATGGAAATATTTACTTTTTTCCATACTTGAAGGTGAAATATATTGCTAATCCAGTAGTTTACCTTTTTAAACTATTTAAACTTTTTTTTTAAGCTTCAGAATTTTCACTGAATGGCTCTGCAATTAAAACCGTGTCTCTTATCAAGACTTTCCGTGGAATTTCAGCAAGAGACTATGATTACATCCCCCCTTATGCTATAGAAGGGGAGACAACGACCATCCATATCAGAGAACACAAATGCTCTTCTAAACAGTCAAATGACTCCACTTTAACAGAAGTGAACAACACCACACTGGAATACCTGACCAGTTCTCTGAGCACCAAGCTCATACCCGCCGTCTACCTCAGTGCTGTTTTATTGGGTGTACCCTCTAATGCCATTATTTTGTGGATGCTGCTCTTCAGGATCCGGTCTGTGTGCACTGCCATCCTCTATACAAACTTGGCAGTTTCAGACCTCCTCTTCTGCATCATGCTACCCTTCAAAATAGCATACCACATCAATGGGAACAACTGGATTTTTGGGGAAATGATGTGTCGAACTACCACGGTGGTGTTTTACGGCAACATGTACTGCTCCATTCTGCTGTTGACATGCATCAGTGTCAGCCGCTATGTGGCTATTGTTCACCCCTTCACCTACAAGAGCCTGCCGAAACGTGCCTATGCCATTGCGGTCTGCGCTACCGTGTGGACCGTCGTCTTCTTGTACATGCTCCCACTTTGCATAATGCAGCAAAGCTATTATGTGAAACAACTGGACATTTATACCTGCCATGATGTGCACAACACCTGCGAAACGATATCTTCCTTCCAGTTCTACTACTATGTTTCTTTAGCTATCTTTGGGTTTTTAATACCTCTTGCAACTATTGTTTTCTGCTATGTCTCAATTATACAAACACTCAAGACTCATGAATGGTTCTGGTACGTTAAGGTCAGTCTTTTGATCCTTACCATCTTTGCTATTTGCTTTGTGCCAAGCAATATTATCCTTATTATCCATCACATCAACTATTACTATTACAACACAGATGGGTTGTATTCTTTTTATCTTATTGCTTTATGCCTTAGCAGCTTAAACAGTTGTCTCGATCCTTTCCTTTATTTTCTGATGTCAAAAATTAGAAGTCAATCCAATATTTATCTAACAATGGTTAAAATATCCAGGGAAAAGTGAATGTAGTTCTATATTTATACTACTGGAATTATGATTTTGTATAGTATTAACCCATGCAGCAACAAACCTCAGGTGCAACAATTAAACTTAAAAAATTAAAAAGTATTAAAAAACACAGTCTCAGTGAAATGTACTTCCTTCCACACACCACACAAGTAGTATCTTCAGAAATACACTTCTCCAACTCTATAATCATATCATGGGTATTGCAACATCTGGTGTATCTAGATTCAGTGAAGTGGCTCTCCACCTCCATGTCTTTCCAAGAAGATCACTTTTATGGTCATGGAGAAGAAACCAGAGCATCTGTCACCATGACCTCTGGACACCAGAAGAGGAATCAATATCTGAACAGCACTTTTAGTTATTCAGGATTTCCAGATACTTCAGATTAGCTCTCAGTTCACAATCACTGCAGGAAGAGTGATGTGAAAACAAATCTTTAGCCCAGTGGAAATGGGAACAAGTAAAAACATTTTCTACATGCCCAGGAGCTGTCAAGGTTTGCAGAAGCTCCCTGTCACATAGCCAAGAGCAAATACTGCCCTGGATGTTGGAAATAAAGAGCCAGAGTCCCCGTAGGTTCAAGGAGCAGTAAATCTACAGCTGTAGATGTGAGAGCCTGACACTTCCAAGGCAGCATCCCCTCTGAGGCTGCTTAACCAGCTTTGCACTGGAGACTTGTTCTTCCACTTTGTCAGCGCCTGCACTCCTCTAGCTCATGAGGATTACTGGGAGTTAACCCTTATCAGTGTGAATCCAGGCATGTATTATTCTTGCTTTGTAAGCACAACAGGGAAGCTGTTTTGTAGTATTCTCTATTTCCACATCCTCACAGGAAATACCAACAGTGTTACAAATACTGAAGCTAGTTATGATTGATTGTACGCGTTAATAAAGCAAAAGGTCAGTTTTTACATTTACAGAATCTTAAAAGCTACATATATACTGAGTGTAAGTTCCTACAGAATGAGCTCAGTGTTTGGCACTTGTATTTATAACTGCAGCATGTAAGACAATGAAGAGAAAAAAAATGTTTTACATCAGTTTGATAACAGTATTGTGAAAAACTTTAAATAAAATCATTTGCACTGGAAATTGCCTTTGAGGAATTTGCAACCTGTTAAGTCTCCCCTTCTTCAATTTCTTCTAGCTCCCAACTTAAGTTAGTTTTGATCATGCCGTTCCCTTAACATGCACAAGAGCAGATTTGAAAGATAACTTTTAAATAATCCAGATATAAAAGAAGCGTGTACCTTACTAAAACCTGTGTGCCTATCACTCAAAAAAATAAATTAAGAGAGGCACCATTTCAAAGTTTGGTACATCTGTAACTTTTCAGGCATCCATAATACACTCCCTAAACACCAGTTTTATCTTCACTGGGATCTGAATACTCTTGGTTTGAAATGGCCTTGAGAACTGTTAGAAGCTGTGGTTTAAGATTAGAGGAATAAATGAAATCAAAGTTTGCCTCTTCAATTTCAAGCAAGGAACAAGTAGGTGTGATCTGAGATTAAGACCAGTAGCAGGTACTGGGAGATTTGGGTGCAGACTCTACTTCCGCAAAGTCACCACAGCTACAGAGACGTGACACCAGGCTGATTAGAATAAGCAAGCACGCTTGACCCATATGTTTTTCCAGATGCTGGGGAACACAGGAAGTTCACAGGGAGACCTATCTGATCCTTGTAAATCAAATACTTCCTTTTACCACAGCTCGCTCTTAAAACACACTACATACAAATAAAGGCAGATCTGCTTTTTAAACAGTGCTCAGAAAAAGTGGGGAATAGACAGACTTTAGGCATTGCACTTATCTTTTCAATTCTGTTTGGATTATTTTTTAAGGAATGTTCAATCTAAATCATGTTTTTACTGAAGGAATGGTGATGTCTGTGTGATCGACCAACGTAGAGTATAAATCAGATTAATGTGTCCAAGTGTTTCTTTTGGGAGCACACGTAGTACAATGTCTTGCTCTTTTCCTAAACAGGAGCAATGCTCCTCTTTATAGAGGAGATGTTCTAAATAGTTGTCAAAGGACCGCAAAATCAAAATACCTCAGGATAGAAAGACCAGCGGAACTCTCTAGGAACATCACAAATTTTTGAGTGAGAAGGTTTCAAAGAGATTGCACAGTTTTTGTTCCAAAACTTGGGAGACACCCATTTGTTTCCTATCAGCACGTTCACACAGGGACAGGAGTAGGCATCAGGTTTGCTCGTGTTGAGCACATCAGCAGCTGGCAGGAGCGAGCCAGGGCAGGGCTGCTGTGTGTAGGCACGTGGGTGCCTGTGGGCTGTAGGTCTGTGCCTCAGGGTCATCCTGGCTCACTCTGCACGCACGAAGGGTCTGCCATGTCCCAGGCCAGCACTGCACAGCCACCACATGCACAGACGCTGCATGTAAATACCAAATACCAACCCTGGCCCTTCCAGGACAGGTAAAATAGTCAGCATGCACTAAACCCTCCCCAGCACATATGGCAAGGGAGGAGACTTTTGAGCATCTGGGGCTCAGTGAAATCATCCCTTACCTGGGAATCCAAGCAAGAAGCTGAGATGTGCAAATGCCTTTTAAGAGCTTTGACAGTGGATTGTGGAAAGTCACTGGATCACAGCAGGTACCACAGGTGAGGTGGTATGGTTGGAAGATACTTCTGCAAGCCAAAGTTCAGGGACTTTCTCCAGGTGACCATATTATTTTAGGAATGCATTATGTGAATTTTAAGTGTCTTTTCCAAACACTGGACATTTCAAGTGCTATGCTAGTAGCTTTAGCTAATCTTGTATTCAGTCACATCCTGCTAGCTGTTAGGCTAATCTTTGTTTTTGCTTCCTTGAGCTGTGATGCTAACCAGGGCACTGATTTTGGGCAAACAGATAACAATATCCTGCTCCAATAGATTTAAACTGAAGGCACATGCAAGGCCGTCAGCTTGTTGTATGTAAAGCCAGCACACAAATACATACAAGAGTCCACTACTATAAAACACCGGATTTAAGCAACTGAGACTCCTCAAAGTACTTCCAAGAGGTTTGTTAAGGAACACCATGACTATGATGTTGATGAACACCTTCAGCATGACTATGACTCCAATTCCCATCCATGTTGTAACTACCTGCCTGGCACATTCTAGTAACTTGATCATTGCACAAATTCGTAACTACATCAGGGCCACTGCTGCCCGTGTTTTGTAATACATGCAGCAACCTAGTAGAATTAAAAATGAGCAAGGGTATGTCAAGTCAATAGTGACACATACACAGAATATGTCTTCGTATTAATACATTGAGAATTAATCCCTTTTGCCAGTCAGAATAAGTCATAGAGGAAAATTACGTAGTGCCAGTTTGTTGTCATTGGCTTATTTACAACCCCATGGGCACAGCTAATCCAAACATCGAGGGAACAGGACAAGGGCACACATGTAAGTGAAAAGAATTAGCATTTCAGTTCTGACAAACAGCAACAGGCAAAGCTCTAACCTTGCATTTCTGTGCTTTGGCGTGGTGCAGAACATCCTGATAATGCCTTGCATTGACTGGTCTTACGTCTTGCAGCTTGGCTGTGGGTAACAGTAGGGTTTCTAGAGTTTTCTCAGGATTTCCTTGGTCAATTGCTTCATTAATGTGGCCAATTGCAATGATTCCTGTGAAATAGAGAAGTTATTAAAGACGTAGTTATCGAAGAAAGATGCAACTTATCTGATATCAGATACAAACAAAGCAGTAACATGAAGAACAGAAAAATCAAGTAACAAGCAGCAGAGGCAGCAACAGGAGCTGATTTAAAATTATTTTTGCTGAAATATTCATTGTGAAGCTATGAAGTTGTACAGTTTTTCTTTCTGCCAGTTATTGATTCATCTGAATCCACCTCTTCATAAAAATCAAATTTATCCTTGCCAAAAAAAGGAAAACAGACTTCCCTAATTTTAGGGCAGGAGTAGCTACACGAAGCTTAAGGGAAGGTTGGGCATCACACCTGATTATGTTCACCTACATATTGGCTCACAGTGCTGAAAGACTTATTTTCTTGTCATTTCAGACCAGATTATGTTGAAATCCTGATTTGGACAAATACATACATACTGACCTCCCAGCTACAGCATTACATAACAGCTTAACCACATTTCTTTAGGTTTCATCTTAAATAGCCAATCTTATAATCTTGACCTTATGAGAAATCACTTGATTGTTCAGACCAGCGGCACTCAGGACTTCAGTTAGCAAGTTACATGGCCCGGTATATTTGATAAAACCTCTAACTCATTTTCTTCAGACTGATCTCAACATTTTGAAATCAATTTCCTCATGCTCCCAAACAGTGCTGAAATGCACTGCTTGGGATACTTTCTCCCTAAAGCCACCCCAGAAAAGCACCAGCCAAGGACCTCCCCATCACCTGTGAGGGATGGCATCCCTGACGGCAGTGGATCATCTCTCACCAAGTCTCTCCCAGACCCACCACGACCCAGCTGGCGGGGTCACAGATCCATGGCTTCCTAAGGCTTTGGGAACAAGCAATTTTCTGGGGTGCTAGCAAAGAGGGACCATGCAAACACATGGGCTTGCTTATGGAAACAGAGGCCACCCTTCTTCATCCCGTCTCTGTCCCAAATAACCATTCCCAGACAGAGGCCAGTTTCACTGAAACCAAGTGCAGCTGTTTTAGTACTAAAGACTGACTCTCCTAACGCAAGACCGCCTTTCTTAATCCCTGTTTCAGCTCGTATTGACTGCAGAGATTCAGACAAAAAAAAGTGATTATGTCAATCAAATGAACTAATCCTCCGCCTGCCAGAGGGCCCACATTGCGAACAAGCCATGAGGGTCCATGGCAACCACTTGACTAGATTTAGGAAGAAATAATCCAGTCAGTTTTAGTATTTCTGTAATATGTCTTTTACTAGTATGAAACAGTAGCATGCATTACACTGACAGCAGTGCAGGAAGGGCACATGCACCAAAACAACCTATGCCTTATGAAGGCTCTTAAACTATCCTCCAGGCTACTTCCCAAATGGCAAGCAGTCTGAGAGCTGCCCTTTCCTTTCCTTGCTCCATGAAATTGGGCATAACTTGATAGCCTGATTGCTTTTTATTAAAAAAAAAATAAAATTGTACTTCTATATCTGATGGAAAAACTTGATCCTTTAGCATTTTTGAAGCTCAAATGACCAGCTAACACATTTAATATAGCACCACCCTTTCAGGCCAATGCAGTTACATTCAGCTTCAAAAATAAACTCTACATCCATTTATATTAGAAGAGGTGGGCATAAGAAGCTACTCTAGGATAGAAAGTCAAGCTCCCTAAAAGGAGAGCAGGACAGATAATGACATTGCACAACTTCTTACCAACTGCCTTGTCAAAAACAAGGGCTTGGAAATCATTTAACTTTAAAAAACTCTTTTCCACAGGATGCTGCCTGTAATTTATTCCCCCATCCCCCAATATGCTCTTTGTTTACAATTTCTGCAAAATTCCCGAAGCAAGACCACCCAGTGCAAATACTGAAAGATACTGCCGAGTAGGCAGAACCATGGCATTTGTAACACTGCAGAAGGTAGGCACCCTACGATATCTTTCAGTCTACCAGAACATAACCAGGAATACTTCAAGGATATTTAAAGAACAATGGGCATTCAAAATTATTTAATGCTCTTCTGTCTTGAAGAGTATCTGTAGTACAAGGCCATTCAGCACAGAAATTTATGTACCATGGATCGGACTATCATCTCTGTGGGCGATGTAGAGGAAGGATTACTTACTTTCATTGTCTTCTTGAATTTGCTTATTAACCATGTCAATGCAGTTCTGGATATCATTCCAGCTTAAATAATCTTGGCCTTGAGATGAAGCCTCTGACTTAATAGACAATAGTGTATCAGCATAACTATAAGAAGATATAAAATACATAAGTGTATTTCATACACAAGATAAACTGCCATAAAGAATTACTCAGATGTATCATCCATCATTTAGTGCCTAGTATTTTTTTTTCAATGAATGAATTTCAGAAAAACTCATCTCTTGCCAGAAATTAGAGACATGCAAGCTGCCTTGCTGGTTCTATGCATGCATTCCAGGATCTGAAAAAATGGCCCTGTACACTAATTCAGAGCACTTTTCTTAGTAACATGGGATGATAGTACATACACTGGACATACACTTTGCTCTATGGTGCTACAGATAAGTTTGGGAGAAACTATGGTTGACTTCTTGCTATACTAAGTGAAAGACCAGAATTTCTGCCCTAGCATCAGATAGCAGTACCTCCTGTTATCTCCATGCTCCCTCCATGTGGAGGATGATCGGCCATGGACAGAGGAAGGGAATAAAAAATGTTGCTTCTCTCCCCACAACTCAAGTTCCTCCAAGCACAAGCTCTGTGGCCTGTGTCTATTCTTCTTAGAAAGATGACAAATCAAGATGAGTTGGTAGCCTTCGCAGTAGTGTAAACTCATGTATACGTAAGTTAAATAATTTTCATATTCCTGAATCAAGCATACAATTGCCACAGTATGTCAGATCAAGTACCTGTCTTCTATTTCCAACAGAAGCCTGAGAAATTAATGGTTCCCAGAAAAAAATACAAGAGAGAATCATAATTTCCTGCTCTGATTTGCCCTTCCAGCATTCAGCAGCCTGTGTTTCAGGGCTTCCCAAGCTGAAGGCTACATGTCATTTTAATAGCTGCAAACAATGCTATGCTCCATTAATTTATCTACTCTAATTCAAAATCTTATATATTCTTGAGGAATGAGTCCCATTACTTGTTTTGTGAAATGGCAGTTCCTTACGTAAATTTTAAATTGATATTTGATAGTGTCCAATCTTTTCTTACTTCAATTCTCATAAGAAAATAAAACCTAAAGTTATTAGAGAAGCTAGCAATTTTTACTAACCTTCTCCACACCATGCACTCTTTTGCAGACCTATATCATATTTCTCCTAAATTCTATCTTCTAGGAAACACATTCCTAACAAGTTCATCTCTTATGGTAGAAAGCCATTGCGCACCATCTCTGTCACTGAACTTTTTCTAGCTCTACTGTAGTCCTTCTGGTATTGTGCAATCAAAGCTTCCTGCAACATTCAACGTATGGTTGCAGCACAGATTTACATAATGGCATAATAAAATTTTATTTTATCCTCTAGTCCAACTGATTCCTAGTGTTTCATTTGTATTGACTAGCAGCTTAATCTAAAGGTGAGGTCACAGTAACACCAGCCAAAACCACTGCATTTGGACACTTTGGGGCCAATTTCTGTATATTTATAGCATTACTTCTCTTGCCCACAAGCATCACCTCACATTAGCACAGGCCAAATGGCAGATTAATTTTGCTCCACCTTATGGCATTCCGCTTCCTCTAACCAAAACACTGGCCTCTTATTCCTATCCTGACTTCTCTCATTCCAGCTGGGAGACACCTAGCAAGGGCTGCTCTCAGATTCATGTCCCCTGGCAACCTCGTGAAGATCTTCTGCCACTGCTGTCCCTTTTGCCTAGCAAAGCCTTCCAGCAGCACACGGAGGTTTCCACCACCCGTGACCGAGGGGCAAGAACTGACCCATGCCCTCACGATCTCCCCCACATGCTGGGGGCACAAATCTCACACAAATCATAGCATTGCCTGATTCTTTTTGCAGATACAAAAAAAAAAACAGGTGCAGAGATAGCAATACCTGGCTGTGACAAGTCAGGCACATGGCAGTGCAAGCAGCTGGCAGCTAAGTGAAGGCTATAATTTAATATGGAACATGCACATGTGCCACAGCATAGTACTCGGTTTTTTAGCAAGCAGGACTGTGCTACATTTTTCAGATCTTTGCAATTCTCAAGCAAAAAAGAGGTCAGCCATGGTTTAAGGGATCTCCTGAACCTTTAGGCATTAAATACTACCTCATTCCAAAGATCTTCTTTCAGTATTGCCGAGAGGTACTGATGAACAGTTTCCAGCTACAGCTGGTTCATGTTTTAGTGTCTGCAAAACATTCTTGTCAGATCTTAATGTTTGCTTTCTGAGGATATTTTCCCTGCACCTTACACATCCTCTGCCCTCAAACATCTGAGGCTGTGCAATTGCTTATACTTATGGATACACAACTAGTTCAGCAATTGTCACATTATCCATTATTAACTTATAACACAGATGTTTATCCTGCAGCTCTTTCAACTTCATAGCCACAACACAGGACAGCCCACCTAGTAAAATGCCTACTTATCCTTTTGCAGAAGTTGCCAAGTCTCATCCAGGCAAGACAAAATGAACCTTTACCGTTGAAAGTTTTCCTCTTCCAGATTATTGAATCCAATGCATGGGTTTCTGAGATGGTTCTTTATCATTAGGATGTCCTTATTTTCCAAGGCCTGGTTTAGCAACACAACAGCTGACAACATTTCTACTGCAATAGACAGTTCCTCATGTGCCAGGTAGTTCTGTAGGACAATAATGTACCACAGTCAGGAAGCTAAATAAGCAGTGTAACAAATTTGAGTTACACAGTCTAGATACCATCAAGGAGATGGACTTGATTTAAAAAGCCTGGCAAATCTTGTGGTCACAGGCACATCAGATTAACAAAACACTGGTGGTAGAGTTTACTGGGTTTGCTACACATCCCTTCAGCTTTTCCTTCTTTTACCCCACAATTCCATCTGTTCTGGTCCTACCCTCATAGTAGGGATTACTTTTCTGCCCAATATATAAACCAGAGTTAGTCCTCATTATGAGCATGCAACAATTAAACAGTGTCAGTCAATTTGTTGCAACACAAGAGCTCAGCCAGAGCAAAGTGTATCAAGAAAAAAATTCTGCGATTCGACATTGGCTATTCAACCAAAACCATTCATGCAATACGTAATATTACGGCAAGAGAATTAAGTCTGATTTTACACAACAACATGCTATGTTTGTGCTCTTTCGTGGTTTCACTATGTAACATCAGCGAGCTTGTTGTAAGCTTTTCACTCTTACCACAGCATTCTGTTGTTGGAGGTTGAACAGTTCAGTCTGATAAACAGCAGCAGCAAATGAGTGAACAACAGGCAGCTGCGCCTCCGGTTTCATCAGTGCAACCAGGGTTTTACTAGGATCACAGTTACGAATTGCAGTATTGATATTGTCAACTGCTATAAGTTCTAGAGAACAGCAGGGAAAGAAAAGCCTATTAATTTTCATATGCTGTTTTCTCTTTATGCCATGTACATGACAATTAGGTTATTCCAAAGAATATCATTTGCTGTCATTAGAGAAAAAAGATATTTGTGTGAGATTCTTCAAGACAACTGCTAAATGTTGCAAACACAGTGTCTATTCAAAGATATGCAGCAAATAATTGACTGGATGACTTTAAAGTTTCTGTACTTTGAGATATTAGAGACTGCTTATTGTACTTTTAACCCAAAACAAGGAGCTGATCTCATCCTAGCACAGTGAATGACCTAACATCCCTCCTGGGTTTGCTTGCGGCACGTACTGCTAGGTATGTCAGCTCCAGCACCTCAGTCTTGCTTCACCCCAAATGCTTCTTCCCTTCTGTGTAATGTTTCATTCCT
>NW_009637704.1:1073-19762 GCF_000690535.1 Cariama cristata | reverse complement strand
CCTTGCCTCTTCTTTCCAGCAGGCCCTATCTCTGCTAGCTAGAACAAGCCTGTCCTGCAACACCAATGACATTTTTATTGTCCATTTCAGGAGGCCTGGTAGAAATCAGCCAAATGTGTTGAGGGGGCTGGGATTTTCAGCAGTTGAACTGATGGAAAACCACATGCTACGGCTTCTAGGTCTTCCTCTGCATACCATCACCTGCTCCTTTGTTTTAACAGTGTGGAAGATCAGTCCTCACAAGCACTACCATCTAGAAATTAACCCCTTTTCTACAGCTCAAGTTTCAAATTAAACAGACCACCATAAAGGAGTATGGGCATAACCCTTTTCAGTACCTGAACAACTTGCCTGTTTTGTTTTTTGCTGAACTGACTTCAGCAGAGGTTTGAACCCAAGAAGAAAAATGCTGAAAAACCCTTCCCACTTGGGCAGCTGCAGAAACCTTACAACACCCCTTAGCTTAGTCACAGCTATGGTAATTGCACACCTGGAGGAGCCAACTCTGAAGAAACCCAGGCCAGGACACACCCAGGAACATGTTGTACAAGGGACCACTCTGGTCTTGCACAAAGGGAAACCACCTTGAAGGTTAGAGCACATGTGGCAGGGTAAAGAATAACAATTATGTAAATGTCGTTTGCATCAGCAAAATAACACCCATTTCCTCCACCTTATCTTATGGTTTTTCTGTATACTATTATCCAGAGAATGTTTTTAGTCACCACTGGCTGCTCAAGTCTGTACAAGACTGCTTGTATAGCAGACACCATCCACAGTTCACGTATGCAGCAACACTCAGCTCTTATTATACAAAACAAAGAATTTGAAAATCTTTCTAAGTAACCAGGCCCACCTAAACGAGCCCCTTGCGTCTCATTTCAATTGCTCTGAAGCATGGTCATCTGGGGCCATATTGTTCTTGAGGGGTGTCTCTGTTGTCTGTTCCTGAGGTTAGAAAAAGGGAAGTCTCTCAAAGCTATGGCATGCATGCTTTTTTAGAGAAAAGAGCAAAGAGGAAAAGAGTCAGAGTGCACAAATGGACTAGAGTAGCTCTGTAGTCAAGAACGAAGTTACTGAATTCTAATTCAGGAACTAAGCATGGAACTTGCAAAACACACTTTACACTGTTCACATTCCAATAACAAAACCCACTATTTTTTCTTTTTCAAATCAAACATAAGAAATAAGTTGCTCTCCAGATCTCTGCTACTGCTTCTCATACATCACATTTTTCTTCCTCATTTCCTTCCCAAGGAACAACTCTTTTCGAGAAAGTACTGCTCACCATGCCTAACCAACCTGAAATAGGCTAACATCTGAGGTAGCAAGTCAAACGTATCTTCTGTCTGAGGTAGACCTCACAGTACAGACTTTAAGTCACACTACAAAAGCAATCAGCCTGGATTCAAAGCATTGAATATAACACCATAGACAAGACAGCCATTAAGCCATGCCCAGATGTAGCACGAAATGACAGCAGTTTAACCAAAGCTGAACTTCCTAGCAAAGAAGTTCCCAGTCAAAAGCAGCAATACATGCACTGCAAATTTAGATCCCCCTTAGCTATATATTTTACAAACTATAACTTGTGTCTTGTGGCATTCTTAGCAGGCTAAGAACAGGTTAGATTTAAATATGTGTGTCTAAAAGTAAGAATACTTTTCCTCTGCTATGTGATTGCAAAATATTCTTCCATGTGATCATTCTGTTTTAATTCTAACAAGGATGGTCATTGCTCCCAGGTGAGGTTTAGTACTACACTCAAATATTTGTTCAAGCCATCAGGCCATGCATTGTCTTCAGTTTTAGCCAATGTGTTTACCAGTGGCTCAAGTTATTCAAAGAAAACAAAAGTGTTAGCTACCTCAGATAAGAGTATATCCAATGCAGCACAGACTGGTGACTTGGCAATTGTGACACTGAGAAGAACAGTTACAAAAATAAAATGCAATACGTATGGTTTCAGTTTGAGAAACCTTGTTTACATGCAAGAAACGGTGGATTCAATTAATCAGCTTAACATAATTAAATGGTGATGGTAAAAAATGAGTATTAAAACAGTTACTCACTAAGCTTGTGAGCCTCAGCTTCCGCATTGGCAACACTAACTTCTTTCTGTATTTCAGTTTTGTCGAGCATATTTGGAACCCCTGCTATCTAACAGATCAGAAAAAAAGATTTAATTATGCTTTTAAGTTTGATGGAGGATAAGGAATAAAACCCCTTGAGGGGACACTAGGATTTGATTGTACTATCCCCTGTGCATCAAATACGATGTCACAGTAGACACAGCATTAATCTTTCCCTGTGATTTTCATCTTACTCAAAATGATGAATTTTCTCCTTAAACCTCAATTGATGCTTTCATTTGTTTCTAGTGATTCAATATTACCTTTTGTTGTACTCAAGTTATAATTCATTTTCAAAGCAAACATAGTATTAGGGGCTGCATGCCATCTCAGATTTTCTTCTTGTATCTTAGTAACTACTTAAAAGATCATCATGCACTTTAGAGCAAATGCAGCTACTTTGGTGTCAATTAGTACATCAATTATTATAAAACCTTTATAGTACTGTTTCATAAGTGATGCTGAAGGTAGAGTAAAGGCAATTTCTCTCTGGATTAAAATCAGGTAAAAAAAATGCAAACTATGCATAGTACTTGTTCCATTAAATTACCTGCATTTTCTGTTCTTTAGAATCACACAATTGCAATAGGTACCATGAGGAATTTTGTGGCAGAACTTCAAGTAGGCTCAGAGCAGGACGGTTCAAACCTGCCATCAGTGCCATTTCATCTTGCCGGTCAATAGCCTCATTCACTTGGACTAAAGCTATGTGAACTGAAATGAAAACAATGCTTATAAACAGCAAATATGCTTTTGCTAAAAAACGTCCATTGCTGTCAGCATCTCACTTTTTGTAAAAGCCAGCTAGGGTAGCAATCTTTACCCAGCAGAGGATTATCTATTTCAAGACCAATCCTACAAAGGGAGTCTCTGGCGCTGTGTGAGCCTGCGTGGGAGCAGTTCAACCACAGCTAACTGGAAGCTTATGAATGAATTTCAGCTCTATATAGAAGAGGGGGTCAAAATTTACAGCATTCTGCACAGAAGAGAAACTCAAACATAAGGAAACAGAGCAGGCAATAAATTATTTGATTCTGAACTGAGGAATCCTTACAGCAAAACCCACAAACATAGACATTATCCCTCCAAAAGATTAGTAGAGAAGGAGCAGCAAGAAAAAACTTTGTAGACAGACATTAGCCACTTCTGCATATTTTATGAGTTTCCACAGAAATGTTTTGTTTGTTCATGTGGATTCAAGTTGTGTTCAGCTGGAATCTGGGAGATCACATGTTATGCACACACTTCCATAAGGATCCAGAATGGCTTACTGTTTATCTTATTGATATTGCCTTGAATCTCAGCTTGTGTCAGCAGCTCCTCGTAGACATCTCTCTCTTCTTCGGAGATTGTGCCGTTCTAAGAAAACAAAATTGTTGCTAGTACACACAAAAACTTTGCAGAGAGAAAAGCTAATAACAGGAGTCATTATAACTGCATCAGCTGAAGTATTTGCTGGATATATTTGTAAAGGAATTTGTTGACCACATGAACTAAAGAAATTATCACTTTGTGGTAACTGGCTGAGCAATATTTAAAGCATGTTCTACTTTCTGTAAAATAGCCACATAAATATAGTGTAGGATTTTTCAACTACAGAAAGCATTAACTCTCATGTAAAAACCAAAGCAAATAATTTTACATTAAAAATCTGTGGTAGAGGTTATACTTTATGCTGCAAAAAAGTATCTTTTCTTTGCAACTTTTTAACAGAAAACTTGTTTTTTCTACAGCAGTTGATAGGGGAAAACCAGTCTTTTTTCGTTTCAGTCTTCTGGTATTTTAGCCTTTGGTCAAAGTTAAGCTACATCACAGAGTAATCATATTCTTATTAAATTAGTTGGCAGCTTGTTGTATTATCATTATTTATCTTATTGATCTTAAAAGTGTTTTGTTTTTTTTTTCCCCTAACTGCACTAATTTTAAAAATTAATTTAAGTTTATTTTCCAAACAGTAATTCTACAGCATGAGAAGCAACATGAAGGAACACGTATACTAGGAGTGCTAATAAAATACCACTACCTTAAGTCTTGCATTTGATTCTTTTCTCCTTTTAGCTTCAAAGAGTTCGTTCTGATAATCCTGTGCAAGTTCCTCATCCACGTTTAGCAACATTGCGTTTGGGTTCCTCAGATTTACAATCGTTTGCTCAGCTATTCCCTTCTCAATAGCTTCGTTAATTGCTATTACTGCTGCATGCACTAAAATTAAAAGCACAATCCTAAATTTCAGAAGGCAAAACATGTTCAAAACTTTCACTGTTTCTTCTGATTTATTTGAAATTAGTGTTTAATATATGTTCAACAATTTATATATTCCCCTTCAAGCATCCCACTCCTAATGTTTCCCCTAGACTGCAGCAGCAGAGGCACTCTTTGTTTGATCAAAGGGGCATATTGCTGTCTGTTCTGTGTTCGCCCTTCTCCCAACTAAGGGCTACTGTTTTACTGACAGAAACTAAAACCTGAATTACATTTTATTGTTAAGTCCCATGTAATTTAAAATGCAATTATATGCAGGAATTTTTGGTAGGTTTTCTCTTAAAGTTGCTTTTGTGTCCATAAGGATATGAGATACATGAAAGTATTGTCTAAACTAACTATATCTGAAAGACATCACACAGGAACAACGAAATTCAAACTCCATGAAACTTGTCCTCCAGAACACATAGTTAAGACTCCCCAGGCAGGGTGCAGTCCTGCACATTACATCTAAGCCTGCCTGGGATAAACTGGCTTCTTTCCTAATCGAGGATCTCCATGAGCAGCTGGGGAACCAGAGACAGTGACATAACGGTCCCTGCTTCTGTCACCTGCAAAGCCACAGGTCAACAAACTTCAGCTGGGGGAAGAACACTCAAAGTGCTTTGCGGGGTTCCCAAAACATTATTGCACAGGCAAAGGGGAAAAAGTGCCACAGGACTCACAACAGCCATTGAGCAGCTTAAGTGTTAAACTCTTCCTTTGAGAAAACAGGAAAACGTCAACTACTAAAGAAATGCTGGACTCCAAGGTTTTAAGTCAGAAATGCTCTTGTTTTTCCACACAGCAAATTTACATGAGTGTACAGAATCAAAACCACTTATGGCTGAATTAGGTGCGGAGTAATGGCTAACACACCCTTTCGAGGTGTTTCCTGAACACATTTGGCCCTAAGATCAGTCCAGATGAAACTGTAGCTCTAGTGAAAGTCCTTATCTGGACCTTCATGCCACAAAGAGACCCCAATGACTGTCTGGTAATACATTCATCTCAAAGATTTTACAGACATTACTACATAAAATGTAATTCCTAATAAATGTTTATCCAGATCTTACCCTGAAGGAGGTGCACAGCAGCTCCCCATTTATCACCACAGCGGCTTGTCTATGATTTACTTTCATGCCACTAATGAGATGTGTGTGGGGAAAACACAAATGGCAATTTCCTTATTCTATCAGTATTTACTGACTATGTGGCCTTGCATGGTTTTGCTAAACTGGAGAAAAGCATCTTATAAAGAGCAATTTTTTGGATTATCTTTAACTGAGGGTCTATGTATCTGAATTTAAGTAGAACAGAAAGTAGAAAGAAGAGCAGACCTCTGGAAATTCAACATCGGCAAACAAGGCATGAAGTGAAGCTCTACATTCTCAGAGAGGGCAGTTACTGGAACAACTTGCCTAGCTGTTGGTGAATAATTAATTACTTAGCATTAAATTCGTGCTAGAAAGTTGTTTTAAAATGATTTTGCTCTAGCTCAGTTCAGCACAGCATCAGATGGGAAACATAAGCAGCTGGCATGGTGGTGGAGAAGCAAGCAGAGACACACACTGGTTCCTTTGACACTGAAATTTACAGAGAAATTTCACATTCGGCATTAGGAAAAGATTCTTCACCAAGAGAGTGGTCAGTCACTGGGACAGGCTCCCCAGGGAAGTGGTCACAGCAGCAAGTCTGTCGGAGTTCAAGGGCCATCTGCATGACACTCTTAGTCATACGGTTTAGTTTTAGGTAGTCCTGAAAGGAGCAGGGAGTTGGACTTGATGATCCTCATGGGTCCCTTCCAGTTTGAGACATTCTATGATTCTGTGAACACCCAGATCAACTTCAAGGGGCTATGAGAACACGGCTGTTCTTGGACGCATGTATCGCCCCTACATCCTGATATAACGAAACACGTAGGAAGGATGTAATCTCTTCCACAGTTGTGTAAGAGGTCTCACTGATTTAAGTGGAGCTAGCAAAAAGTAGTCAAAAGCTAGGTCAAGGTTAGGAGAGATGTGAACAGGTATTGGTGGATGTTGTGAACCCATCTACCAAGAGAAACAGTGAGAAGTCTGATTGGACTTGAAAGAGTGGTCTGGAGGCATAGCATAACAAGAAAGGGTTACTTGTAAAATAGAAGCTCACTCTGAAAGCACTTAAGCTTACTGTTTGCATGCTGATTTCTACTATTGCTGACAGCACAGCAGGTATCATCAGCAGTTGTTTCACTTCCTATCTCCTTTTGCTTACTCCCATTTCGGAACCAGGGTGGTAGACCCTTTCCTCTAGCAGGATCTCCACGTCCAACCTCACAAGTGTGTGAGGGTTCCCATAGCAGATGTTTCCTGTTCAGGGACAGGGCATGTTATCTACAGCACAATCCTTGCCCAAAGGGACAGAATCAGCCTCAGGAAACCCTGCTTTTCTATGAAAGACAGAAAATACTTCAGAAATTAAAGGAAACCCTACACATACTATAATAAGCTTTCAGAAAAGGAAGTTGCAGCCCTTTCATCTTCAGGGAAGGAAGAAAACTCCCTGGAAAAGTGCTTGGTAGTCACTAAATCTCTGAAAATTTGCTAAAAAAGGAGACAAACTACCCCCGCTTCCAAAGGCAATATTTTAAGAGCTAGCTTTGCAGAAGCATGCACATGCTAAGCTATAGCAGGCTCCAAAACATACAACACAGACAATGCGAATCAACATGAGGAAGTGTGTTTGATGTTAAGGTCTGGAAATTTCAGCACACTAAATAACATCATGAATCAGCTTGTTTCAATTATGCTGCTTTGCAAGGTTTAACAAAGTTGTAATGGACCTTAATTATAATGCAGCCTTTATTCCCTCCATCTCCCTGTGTAGTCTGCAGTACTGTCACTGGTTAGTATCAATGACTCACTGTGCCATTGAACATAGTCAAGTTAGCCCTTCTGTTCTTCAGTTTGCCTCTCTGAAAGAGGGTAGGATTTTGAACAAAATAACTGGAGGTCAAGTGTGGTTTTAAGTGGACACACTTCATTTCATGTCATTTAAGTTCAAGCAATTTTTTTGTTTATTTTTTTAAAACGTATCACTTCATTCCACAAAAAAACTACATGGAAAAAAACCCACCAGATCTACAGATGGATAGACTTGGCTGCAAAAAAGTGTTTAATTTTGGTTTTGAGTGGAAGCTATTCAAGGCAGACTCAAAAGACCATAACTGTGCATCAATCCCCCTAAAAAAGAAAAGCTTATTTTGGATGCACCAGCAGGATGTGCCCTCCAGCAGGATTCTACCATGCTGTAGGTCACACGCCAGCGGTCAGACAGATCGAAAGCAAGGGGTTCCTCCATGTATGCACCACCATACATGAGAGAGTTGTCTACCTAGAACAGTGTCTAGTCCTCACGGCAACTTGATCAGGTGTTTGAGGAAAACTGCAAGAACCCAACAGAAGGAGGTGGCACAGTGAAGACGCATTATTCCCGTGGCCATCTCCATTGTACCCCCTATGGTGCAGAGGCACACGCAGAGCTCAATTCATCATTCTAGAAGGGCACTAGCTACCAAAATGTTAAAGCAATGCAAAACATTGTAAGAAATCTTTGTTTCTGGTAGCATTTCCTATGGTTCAATGGAGATACTCAAAAATGCAGGCTGAAAAATAGCAAGAGGTCTTGTAACAATGATGCGGTGTGATAGTTAGTGAAAAATTGCTTGCTTTTCTTCTTATTTATTAAGAGGTGGCAAACTAGGTGAATTAAAACACAGAAAATATTTTCTTTGCATTTTGTCAAATTATGAGGTAGAAAACAACAAAAGCCACACTTACGTGCAGCTTCATCCACTGATAATTCACTGGCCAGAATCCCACCGATTTTACTAAAGGATGGCATCTGTATACCATACTTCTCTAGCTCCTTTCGCATGTTGCTGATTTCTTCCTCTGTTCACATAAAAAAGGAAATATTATGAGAACAAAAGCATAAAAATTTCATTATGAATCATCATATCTACAAATACAGGTGCAACATTTTTAAAAGTGTTTGTGGCCAAGGCTTCCTAGCAGTTTTTCCTCCCCATTTTGAAGGAATCTAAGATATGACAAGTATTCCATGCAAATTCACTCCCTTCTATCCTTCAGAGACTGACATTCATTAAAAATAGCAGCCTCCCACCTGCTTAATTAGGATGGGTTCAGAACAACCTTGCGGGAGGAGAAAGACCATAATAGAAAATATGTACATTGTTAGCAGATTTACTGGGTGAAG
This sequence comes from Cariama cristata, assembly GCF_000690535.1. NCBI lineage: Eukaryota > Metazoa > Chordata > Aves > Cariamiformes > Cariamidae > Cariama > Cariama cristata. Next base: position 11,129 of record NW_009637704.1, on the reverse strand, counting down.
AAACCATCTAACATATGATTAGATAAGCAATTTATTACCTGTGAAGTCTACTTTCCCCAGCAGGTCCTGGATCTGTGGTGCTAATCCTAGTTTGAACAGGTATAAACTGCAAAGAAGAAAATTAGAATTTGAAGTCCTGTGCGTGGTTCAGGGGTTCGCTTTATGTACAAGAGAAAACTACTTTAATGAAGCTTGTCCTTTATCTCCTGAGTTTCATGGACTGATACAGAATAAATTAACCCTACAGTTTTCTTTATGCTGCATTTTTGAGTTTTAAAGAGAGAGAAGTCTTTTTTGACTTGATGTTTCAACGAAGCATCTCTAAGAGAGAGGCTCTGTCAGTGTAGCTCAGATCACAGGCGATGTATAAACAAATAGAAAACCTCGGTGGAAGACAGTTAGAGAAATTAAAAAACTAGTATTGGGAAAAATCAAGATGTAAACGCACTTTAGTACAGCTTATAGCTTTGGAGCTATGTTCTGTTTTGACTTGCATTATCACATCCCTGTAATCAATAGCTGAAGGCACACAAATTACTGACACCCTTCTTACTAAGTGTAGACGAACAATGACCTGCAAGTCCATCCAAGCCCATCTCAAATGTATTGGGTATTTAGCTTTTGGAAAATGAAGAAAGCTCAATTTAAAATGCTATCCAGGGACTAACATTTTTGTTTCAATGTAGCATGAAAGATATATATACACACTCATTATTCCTAGAACTCTGGAGTGTTATCTGAAAAACAAACAAAAACCCCCAAAACCAGCTGAGTACGTCCATATTTTCTCAATATTTTCCAAACACAAGGCATGTATTTATCTACAAGAGACTAGTGTTTCTATAATTTACCAGTGAAAATTCAATAAACAAGTGAGTTTTGCAAGCAGGGGCCAAAACCATAGATTTTTAAAACAAGACTTTAATAATACATTTCTCCAAAAGGACTATTTTGCACCTCTTTTTAAAATTATTTCACCCCAACTTCATGCATTGCAAATATGCTTTGTGGCTTGAGGTTTTTGTTCCTAGAGGGGCACATTTCCCTTTTGTGTTTTGTTGTTGTGATTTTTTTGGTATCAGGAAATTACAGGATGATATTTCAAAGCAAGTGTTTGTAGCTGTCAAGGTACGTAGTGATAGGACAAGAGGAAACGGTCTCAAGTTGTACCAGGGGAGGTTCAGGTTGGATATTAGGAAGAACTTCTTCGCTGTCAGAGTCGTTAGGCCTTGGAACGGGCTTCCCACGGAGGTGGTGGACTCACCATCCCTGGAAGTGTTCAAAAAACATTTAGATGTGGTGCTTCAAGACATGGTGTAGTGGGCATGGTGGTGTTGGGTAGAGGCTGGACTTGATGATCTTTGAGATCTTTTTCAACCATAATGATTCTATGATGGTTCTATTTCAGAGCACACAGAATCAGCATTCCATCTTCCATGCTACCACAGCTATTCCTCTGCCCTGCCATGAGCTGGATGGACACAACAGCACATCATCTCATAAAAGTTGACACCCTTTTGACTGCTGCAGTCCCTCAAAATCATTGCCACTGCCATTCTCACCTTTCAAAGCAGTCTTAAGTGCAAAGTTAGCTACAGCAGGAAAAACCCACATGACTACAGTAATGAACCAGGTTCCTCCATTACTCTGCTCTGCCTGCCAGTTTTTCCTTGTGGGCTTTTAAAGAGATTTTACTCTAAGTTTGAGACAGGCACACGGTCCTGGCTGAAGCGCTGGATGTCATACAAACAGTTACGGAGATGAGCAGCATCACAGGGCTATGCTGCCTTTTTGGGGGGATCACCACAATACAAAGACACAGGAAGAAAAAGTGATTAAAGACTCATTTTTGCTGTTCTGCACTTGCAGGAGGATATTAGTCCATGTGTGTTACTTTGTACAGTCCTTTGTTCGGACAAACCTACTAACCACCAGGTGGTGCTGAAAATGTGCTTCCAGTCTTGCAGGGAACACAAAGACACTCCTACTCTGTATTAAGGTACAATTTCATTTGAAACAGCTTGCTTAATGCTTTAATAGTGTAACTTGAACCTCAGGGAACCCGCATAAAATCAAAAGCAGTGGGTTTTGGGGTTAAGAAAGTTGGATATGAGGCATCAAGAGCAGGGGAGAAACAAAGGGGAAAGGGCAATTCCCAGGTGAAGTTCCCTTTGCATCACCCACAGAGCTGCAGTTCATATCAGGTAGAAGTTCCTGGGTCTTGTTTTATGCTTAGCTCATGCATAACATGCCATAAAAAACAAATCTGAAAATAGAGTGTTTTTTTCTAAGACATGTGCTTGTTATTCTACTGCTTCCTAGGAAAACAATGTTTTGAAGCTGTCCAGCTTCAGAGGGATAGTTTGTACCGGATGTAACAGAGATCTGCTTGCAAAGATCATTTGAAAATAAATTTTTCAGGGGAAAAAAAAAAAAATCTCATAGGCACTGCTATTTATGAACAAGAATCACTGTTAGCATCTTAATTTAAATTAAGCAGTTCTTAACCTCATTTAGTCCAGGAACAATCCAAATCGGCTTTCACAAGAAAAATTGTGCAAGAAATGAGACGTATGCCTTTGTATTTTTCAAACTGGCCTTTAAGCATCGGTGTTTCAACAGGAGAAAAGCAAGAGGGTAATTATATTTAACAGAAGTCTAGAAATTGTTTGCTAAGTCACTCCTTCCTGACCAGAGCAGTGCTATATTTGACAGTGCAAGTTGTTCCACATACTGTAAATGTAATGGTCTTCATTCCAGACTTGAACCAGGACATATCCTAAAAATATATTTAAACCATCTTACTTAGAGTAATTGTCTATCTTAAGGCCCTCTAGCAGCTCAAAGATCGGCAAAACCCCAAATAACCAAAGATTTCCCCTGTGAAATGTTTATGTTTCAGATGTCAAATAGGCCCTTTGGATAGATGGAGCTTTTTGCTCCTATTACCTACAGTTAAGGCTATTTCATGCTTCTTAAAGGGGTCATTAAAAATAATAATAAATTTTAAGCACTTAAATTATGCACACTGACTATGCATAAATGAATTAATGTAGGAAAAATCTTAACTAAAGATGGCTTCAGGAATTTGGATTGAGACTAAGAAGATATCCTGTGTTAAATAGTTTTGTTGGAAAGCTCAAGAATCATGTTGCTTCAGAGTAATGACTTGGTAACAACTAAGAAAGAATGGGAAGTAGGTCAACCCCTCACCTCTCTGTCAAAGTCCTCAATTTTCCTAAGTTCTAAGCCTTTGAAATTCGAGCATATGCTCCAAGATGCACTAGAATTTAGCATTTAAATCACCCAATGGTGATTCTTCATATAGTGACCATGTGCATATGGTACTGCTGCAAAAGTGAAAAGCCTGCTTGCAATTGCTGTTTCTAGAAACTCTGGTGCTATACCCTGAAAACAACAAGGACACGGACTTTTCCAGGGTCAGTGAACCCTGTACTGATTCCCTGGAGAGGATACTCTGACAAAAACAGAGTGTAGGGTGGGTGGGGTGCCCGGCATGGAGCTGGGGGGACAAACACCAGCAAGTCAGCAGTTACAACAGTAGAAGGGAAACAGAACTGGACTCCTGCAGCCCAGTGTTCCTCTGACACCAACCCAACTGGGAACATTGCTGGCCAAGCAAGTGCCCTGTCCTTATAACTGTTGTTTCTCAGGCTGCTTTCAATGTAGGCTGTGCACCATTTAATACTGACACTGGAGTTTGATTTGGAAGACTCCAGTGAAGGACTTAAAACATGCATTTGAGGAAAAGACATGGAAATAAGTGAAGCCTAACAATTGCTTCTTCAATTCTTATATCCTGCGTGGGATGGAGGCACAGGGTCCTACACTGACGGTAAAGCTTCGTAAGTGAAATTATTGCAGGTCAATTCCCCTTCAGTGGGGCATGACACATTTGACGTGAAGTCCATTTCTGAAATAATAGCTTGTAAGTACAGAGTTATAGCTTTGTGTTGTTACATAGAAAGGAAAAACAATTTAAACAAGACAAACTTGGAAGTGGAAACCAAGACAACAGAGACTAATTCTGATACTGGCATAAATCCTGGGGTACATCAAAAAGAGGAAAGGAAAACTTCTATCAAAGGTCAACCCATTACAAAATTCAGTTCAAGATGAAATGAGTTATTGCCATTGCAACAATTAGGCAGATCTTAAGAAACTATCTAACTGATGGGCTTATTGTTCAAGTAGCATTCAAATCCATAGCTGATAAAGTCCTCCTCCATACATGAGGAAGCAAATATCAGAAAACTTCATTGTGTTCTTCCACCTCCTGCAAAACCTCTACGCTTACACATAATGTGGCCGGAGGAGTATGCAACCCACAGTGTCAGTCTGAGCTGGTTAACATTAGAGCCCCATGCATCCACTTCAGGAAATCACAAGCTTACACAAGACACTCGCTGATGGAACAGATCTCACTACCAAGTTTTAGGCAAAAGCTACCCACAAACAGTCCTGATGAAACTGTCCAGTAATATTACACCAGGCATAACAACTTCAAGTGGCAACACTTGTCAAAGAAGACAAAAAAAATATCAGGGCTGTCAACTCCGAACACCTAGCATTTGAAAGAAATATGATGAAATTTGGTGGTATGACCTATTTATTAGCAGTGAGTGCACATAAGAGAGTGCAAGAGTGGGCACATCATTTCAAGGATCAGACCTTTAAAAAAGTTTCAGTTACAGCATGTATTGAATAGTTTCTGACCAATAGCCCTGGAGCAGCCAATGTGCCTTTGAACACCGTTAGGAACACAGAAGAGAGTTTGGGACGTTAGTTAATTATGTTCTCTGCAAGCCTAGTTGCAAGAAAGTAATGAAAGGAAAAGGTCTCCATGTGCAGGAAATGATCTAGGAGAGCCACAAGAAGGAGGAGCTGTCTGCCAGCTCCACTGCCCCTCACACCAGGGACAGCACGAGGCAGGTGTTCATTACTTTCAGTGCTAAACATCAAGAAAATCCTTAAGGCAGGACATAAAAAAAAATTTAAGCTCTACCTTCAATGGTGTTGTCAAAGCTTTCCTGACCTTACATTCAAAATCAAGTTGCTCAAAGGTTTAAAATCTTGGAAAAAGTTAGTTTTTTACATTAATGATCTCAGAATACAGTAATTATTTACTCCTCTTCTGGGACAGAAAGATGTTAGTTCATCATAATTTTCACTCTGATTAGCACATCGGCCCCATGGTTATACTAATACTTTGCTAAGTTTTTGTTCGTTTATTTGGTTTCTGCTGCCGTATGTATTTTGAAATTGTATGTGCGCTTTGTGACAGGGTATACTCATTGAGAGATGTCTGTGCTAAATTTGATAGTCCTTCATTTCTATTTTGAAAATAATTTGGCCAATAGTTCTGACAAAGTTGGATTTTTGTCTCCAACTTTAAATTAATGAACTTGTAAATTCTGACAGATTTTCACATACTGGTTACCCTAAAGCTTTTTCAAGACTTACACTCCTAGATTTGGCAGTCACTTTAAGTTTTACTCCCATCATCATTTACCTTAGAGCATGAATGCAATATATCATCCTAGGGATGTTTTTCCTATCGTAGACATCTGTAGTCTCTGGATAAAAGATCTAAAAAACAAAGAGCACACAGTCATAGGAGAAGACATATAACTAGGCAGAAAAATAGCTACAATGAGCTCTCTGCAGAACCATACCTTAAAGAATTTCAGTTGTTACTTCTGTATAGTTATGAATCAAGTATCTTCTGATGTTATTTTAACTTTATCAGTAGTTTTCATAACGAAGAATTTAATGAAGCGTAAAAGCTACTTAATAAGAGGGAGGGAAAAAGGAAGATAAGCAGACAGTATTTCAGCAAGATTTTTAGAATAGGTCCTTTGGCACAAGATCATTCAGTAGGGCTTGTCCTCCTACAGATACTGAAAACCTGGGACGCAGTTACAATTTGCAAAGCCTCACTGTGAGCCAAACCTATCAAGTATAGTTTAAAAAATGCAAAATTCTAATTGCTAGCACTGCTAACTTTGTGGATACATCATTTACAGAGAAAGATATTCAGGGAGATGAATATTAAGTAATTTAACCAAAAAGTCACAACAAAAGTTCCAGTTCTGGTTCTACCACTAATTTGTTCCTGGCCTTGGTCCCAGTCACTAAACACTGTTTCTCCACAAAAATAAAATAAAAGACTTAGTTAACCATGAGAGTTGGCAGTGTGCTTCCAGCCCAGGTCAAGCACTCGGCCCTATGCTATCGCATGATTAACAGGACAAGACTGACTAAGTCAGGAGCGCAGTGCCCTCTTCATCGTTTGCTCACAACAGCTTTGGGAGGGTGACTTGGGAAAGTTTTTGGCCATGTTCATCCTCTGCAACAGAAACGAAACCTTTCAGAGGTGAGATGGCAGGGTGGAAATCAAGTAGCTGAATGGAGGATTCAAGTTAGAAAAAAAAAGCTTGACCTTGGAAAGGCAGGACCCTCCCCACCTCTATGATATTTCTGATGGTAGTCATAGGTGCCCTTTTCTGCTCATGGGCACCTGCAGCGAGTTTGCCTGCACTGACTGGCCACTAGTCCCTGCAGCCCTTCAGGCAGCTGTCTGAGCATCCTCACTGTGCCCAACCATGGCACATTGGGCAATCCTGGGGCTGCCCACACCCAAGCACCCTGGGGCAGTTGCTGGGCAGCCTGGGTAAAGGACCACTTGCTCCAGGCTGTGCGTGGGTGCCGAAACATCCAAAAAAGCAGAGTAGGTGTTTCGACACAGCCCTTTCTTAAAGGATTTTCATTTGAAAAAAACTCACTGGTGCCCAGAAGCAGCAGCAGAGGGGGGAGATAACAAGCGAAGACCCGCAAGGAGGAAGATAGATATGAGAGGTGACCCAGGAAAGCAGCTGGTGGAAGAGGAGCAGCAGCATAGCCACGCAGATGCACTGGAGAGTGCAAAGACAGTCTGGAAAGAGGGTAGAGGCAGAGAAACTGGGACATACATTAAGAGGAAGACGCAGCAAGAAACATGGTGAGAGAGAGCAACCTAAAGGAAGTAAATATTTAAGTTTTTTGTTTTAAACCATGTTCCTTTCGGACCCCCACAGAGACTGTACCAGCAATAAGATAGAGCTAAAACACTGCTAGTGTCCCCATTTGTCTTCCCATGGGAGAAGCACCCTAAGCATTTCCACCCACAGCACTGGCCCACAGCAGCCTCAGCCTATGCACACTGGCAGCAGTAGCACACAACTGACACTCCCCCTGCTTTCAGCATTACCTTCTCTTCAGATTTTGTTTCCTGAACTACCCCTTTCCTGTAGACTTACTGTAAGCAACCATTTATACTCAACAGTTGAAAGGGAATCTCACTGAGTCAGCGCCTTGAATCAGTTTCTTTGCGAAAATTTAAAGGCTTACCTTAGGCAGACCGATAGACTCCATTGCTCTCAACCACTGCACAGTGTTGTCAGTGTGCCGAAAATGAAGGCCAGATCTCTATTGCAAACATAGAAGGAAAAGGTGATAAAAAGAAATCACAAAGCAAATTCTCTAATTATTGATCCTCTGGTTGATTCCCAATTTTATATCCTTAAGTCGACTTCAGGGAATTTTCCCTTGTTTGAACCTGGAGATAAAAGCGGCACAACCACAATCCCACTAATCAAGCATCCTAACACATCAACAGCCCCACGCTGTCCAGCTCATTATTTTGTGTAACATAAACCAGATTTGTACTCATCTGGGTGGACTGACTGAAGTGGCTATTTGTACAGCCCTTAAGTAGTCTTTGGGAATAAAGGCTGGCTGACAAATACCAGCTACCTCCAAAATACAGAAGTGGTAACACTGCTCAGCACTACAGTGAAGGAGAACAGATAAGGAGCTCAGGTCCACCTAAATACCTGACTGTCCTACAGGCTATGCAAACAGCAGTTAAGAGAGCAAAGTGGGAAAGTATTTCGATTTTTTTTTAGTCTTATTTTTAAAGAGTCAGGGTAAAGGAGGAAAAGAAGTCTGAACTCAAGTTTTGGAGATTTTTCAAGACAAACATTTAAATGTAACTAGTATTCTTAAACATGGCTCTGTTAAGCTCTTCTACGTCCCATAAGGTTAATTTCTCAACTCTCAAACAACAGTCAGTGATTACACTTTAAAAATGTCCATTTCAAATTTTTTCTGCCCCCTCTACATGTTGAGATAATGTTGTCTAGACTGGAACTACTGCATATGCATGTATATATTTCTGTATTATTGAGGATCTTGGTGGTAACAAACAGCTTGCACAGGCAGCAAGCTAATCTTAATTAGTCATAGCTTGTTTTTTGCTTCTCAGTGTTAAGTTTGGCAAAATAAACACACAGATCTAATGAAGTTAATGTCTTCCTATACAAGATGAGGAAAATTTGGAATAGTTATCCACTTTAATTACTGAATTTCCTTTGCTCCTATTCCTAATGAGAAATAATTGTATCAATGATAAAGCTCATGTTCTCCCTGGAGCCAGAAGTGTGATTTGTTCAGCTTTAAAAACACTAACCAACAGTAACAGAGTTTTTTTTAAGGGTTAAACATTTCTAACTTATTAGACTGGTTTCTTAGTGCTGCCTGTCTTCCATCCAGTCCCAAGAGTTTTACAAAAATTTGCAGAAATTTAACAAACCATGCATGGATACCTTTACGAGTTGGAAGACAGACATTACATTTTTTTGTCTTGTTGATATGAGAACTGAAAAAGTGATTACCTTATAGCGTGCCTGCTCCACGTCATAGATCTTTTTGTCTGACACCACGTTAGGGGCAAAGAATTTTGCGAGCTTGGCAAGATAAACACCGTTTCTTAAGCCTTCCTCCAGCTCTGTGGTTGGGGGCAGCTCTTCTTCCAAGCAGACCTCCATCCACCTACAGAGACATCATTTGAGAAACGTTGTTTTTTGCAATTTGAATAGAGGTGACACCTTTCACCCACAACCATCATATTTGTAATGTCACTACCACAACATAATCATAAGAGAAAAGGTCATGGGCTTAGGAGAAAATTCTCGTATTCATTCACATGGCAGAGCAGAATGACTAGAGAATCGTATCTGCACTGCGTGGTCATGACCCGTCAATAACCAAACAATGTACTTTGACATATACATGCCCTAAGGGGTCTAACACAGATCTTTTGAACAGGCAGCCACACAGGTCTCAGGCTGCAGGGAGTGCCAGTGCCAGAGCCTCGCACTGGCAGTGGGCAGCAGTGGTGAGAACAGCTGTATGAGGTGTGACCAGTTGGATGATCTGCTTAGCCTGATGGCAGAGCTAAAAGAGGAAGTAGGAAGGCTAAGGAACATCAGGGAATCTGAGGAGGAGATAGATTGGTGGAGCCATGCTCTGGCCCACGGGAGACAGGAACAGCCATGGAGAAAAAAACAAGACCAGGGGGGTCCTGTACTCTCCCTCTGCCAGGTTGAAGACATCAACACAAAGGACAAAACTGAATGAAGGCAAGTCCGCACTCAAGGCAGCAGACGAAATCCCTCCTTGCCCACATTTTCTTCCCAGGTGCCTCTGTACAATAGGTATGAGGCTCTGGAGGTGGAAGGCTAGGCAATGGAGGATAAGGAGGGAGGTCCTTCTACACCGGAGTTGTTGCCAAGGTCAGAAAAGCCTAACCCTCGCATCACAACCAACCCCATGAGGAAGAAAAGAAGGGTTATAGTTGTAGGTGACTCCCTTCTGAGAGGAACAGAGGATCCTATTTGCCAAACAGACCCTCTTCTTTGGAAAGTCTGCTGCCTCCCTGGACCCCAGGTTAGGGACATCACTAGGAAACTTCCAAGTCTGGTACGGCCCTCGGACTACTACCCGTTACTGGTCTTCCATGTGAGTGATGATGAAGCCACAATGCGTAGTCTGAGGGCAATCAACAGTGACTTCAAGGCCCTGGGAAGGTTGGTAAGGGAAACTGGAGCACAGGTTATCTTTTCCTCTATCCTTCCAGTAGTGAGCAGTGACATTAGAAGAAACAGGTGGATCCAGTCTATCAATATGTGGCTCCGTGGATGGTGTCACTGCCAC
>NW_009637704.1:0-244 GCF_000690535.1 Cariama cristata | reverse complement strand
ATCTGCTGGAAAGGGGGCCCGGCGAGCTGTAGACAGTCCAAGAGGCTCCTGGAAGGCATAGAAGATGACTTCCTGAGCCAGGTAATAGCCCTACCAGAGGAGAGGCCATACTGGACTTATCATCACCAATGTAAGCGAGCTCATTGGTGATGTCAAGATTGGAGACAGCCTGGGCTCCAGTGATCACGCAGTGGTGGAGTATGAAGTCCGGAGGAATGTGGGTCAGGCAAAGAGTAAAGTCAGG
>NW_009637703.1:569-1438 GCF_000690535.1 Cariama cristata | reverse complement strand
TCCAAACCCCCCCCCAGATGCTTACAACCCCTCCTAGAAGCCTACAAACCCCTCCTTGATGCTTCCAAAACCCCCAGACGCTTCCCAATCCCTCCTTGATGCTTCCAAACTGCCCTAAGTGTTTACTAAACCCTCCCAGATGCTTTCAAGACACCAACAGGGCACAAGGAAAGGGAGACGGGGACCCTCGAGTGCCCACCCAGGGGTTTTCAGCACTCACGTGATGGGGAAGTTGACGATGGTGGGGTTCTTCTCCACAAAGAAGTTGTTCTTGGTGAAGCGCTTGATGCAGAAAATGAGGTAGGGAGGCAGCTTGGTGAGCTGGAAGCGCTTGAGAAAGTTCTCCTTGTAGGTCTTGTACTCCTTCTCGGTGGCACCGTTGAATTTGGCCAAGATGCTGAAGAGGGGGACCTGGGGGATGATGAGCTGCTCCTTCTCGTCCTTGTAGAGCGGGGCAGTGGGGAGGTCCAGCGTCAGGTACATGAAGGTGGATTCCACCATCATCTCCTGGTACTCGGTGTTCTGCAGGAGCTGCGCCTTCTCCTCGGCCGGCTGTGGGACACGGGGCTCAGAGGGGGCGGTTTGTAGACCCCTCACGGGGGCGAGAACCCCCCTCTTTGCCCCTCCACGTACTCACCAGATCCGGATGAGGCAGCTTTTTGGTGAAGATGCGCATGGACCCCTGGAAGACGTCGGTGACGATGGCTGCGGGGACAGAAAGACGTTAGGGGGGCACTGGGGGTGACGAGCATCACCCAATGGGGTGCCCCAAGGGCGTTCGTCACCCTCTGCTCACTCTTCTTCTTCTTCTTTGTGCCGCCCAGGGCCGAGTGCAGCGCGTTGAGGAACCAGGAGAGGAAGTCGACCCC
>NW_009637703.1:0-558 GCF_000690535.1 Cariama cristata | reverse complement strand
ATCAGACCCGGGGGGCTGGACCCAGCCCCCCCCACCACCATCCCACCCTGCTCCTCACCTTGCTTGGTGATCTGGAAGTTCTTCTTGCTGCAGAGGACCACGGCCTGCAGCATCTCGTGGGGCGAGACGTGTGCTTTGAAGTTCCGGGGGTTCCACAGCTTCCGCATCAGCTCCCCAAAGCGCTGCACCAGCAGGAACATGATGTCCCCGGGCGGGCGCTGGATGCTCTTGTAGTTCTCCTCCTCCAAAAAATAATTCCTCAACGGCGGCACGTTGGATAAAGCCTACAGGAGAGGAGCCAGGAAGCATCCCTGCCAGCCCCAGGGAGAGAGGTTGGGGGCTTTTCACCCCAAAAATGAAGCCTGGAGCCCCCACCCCGAGTGATACCTGGAGAACAGCGTTGGCGTAGTCGTTGGCTTTAATATTGTTCAGCCCCACGATGCCGGGCAGGTACGTGGTGCCATCGTAGGCACGGGAGAGCTTGGCCTGCTTGTCCAGGTTGGTGATCTGCTGCGCGGTGAAGGTGGGCTTCAGCACGTACTGTGAGAGAGAAACGGC
>NW_009637702.1:0-2182 GCF_000690535.1 Cariama cristata | reverse complement strand
ATGACTTTCCTTGGAAACTCTCCTGGCAAAAACTGTTTTCCATGGTTATTACTATTTTTTTTTTTGATGAGTAAACGCCCAACTAATGATGTATCGCTTAGGCGGTGGACCCCGGCCGCTCTGTACCTCCCCGGAGGGCTCTGGAGCCACTTTACGGGGTGCTGCAGGTTCGTGAGCCCCTTTGCTTTGCAATTACCAGCGCAGAGAGTTAAAAGACATCAAAAATTGGTTAATCATCTTTCCCACCTCTTGTGAAAAACAGAAAAGAGCCTGGTAAAACGATCCCTTTTGCACAACCGGTCCCTAGTCAAATATTATAGGCGATTTTTTTTTTTTGGGGGGGAGGGGTGTGCTTTAAAAAAATGTTCTGCAGGGAACAGTGTGCTCGGTTGGCATTCCCGGGAAAGATGCTCGGTGGATACTTGAAATGCCCGACCCAAGGTGGGAAGGCTTTCCGCAGCACTGGTTATTATGCCCCGAAGTCAACCGATTTCTGCAGCAAAGTAGTTGGGATTTTTTTTTTTTTTTTTGGTGAGAATCAGGCAGATAACGGGAACGGGTACATCCATCTTCCCGTTGCGCATCTGGGTTTCTTGGGGAAGGAGATGTGAGTGTGCGAAAGCTGGAGAGGAAAGGGAAAGAAATCTTAAAAAAAAATCCCAAAACCAACCACCAAAACTGGCGCAGAACCCGCTAAAAATTCGAAGGACGAACCCAGAAAAGGTTTTGCCTTTCCTGTCTGCAGAATCGCTCGCTGAATTACAAACCGCCCCAGCCCGTTTTGCAGGGCACCCGCAGCTCTGCGCTCTTCATCTCCCTTAAAGTCCTGTTCTTGAAATACCCAAACTGATTCTGCAGCTAACCCCCTTAAATTCGGATGAAATAGGCAACTTCTGCCCGGCCGCCAAAGCACTGGAAGCAAATCCCTTTCTCCAGCAGGTTTTGCGGGCTACCTGCGAGGACAAGATGCTGCCCGAGGGCTTAGGTTGCAGCACAATTTTTTTTTTTTTTTCTTACAGGATTATTCGTTTCTACTTTGAATGCTTCGCTCAAAGTACGGCGGGTTGAAGGACTTCTCTTCCCCCGCAGCAGTATTCAAACTTTCCCGATTCAGGTTAAAGGGCTGCGGTTGAACCCAACACAGCCGTGTTGTGGAATTGGTGCGGGGCTATCAGGAAAGGGCACTCTCTTTGCATCGAGAAGAGGGTTTAGAGCAGAGCTGGAGCCGAGCCCTGGCTCTGGTTTGCCCCAGAAAAGAAAGAAAGAAGCGCTTCCAAATACTGCAATAAATAAATGGGTATGGAGAGAGGCTGTCCTGGAGGGGAAAGAAGGAGAGAGAGAACAAGAGAGCGAGGAATAAGAAAGACAGAACAGACAGAACGACATACAGAACTACATACAGCAAGAGAGCAAGACAGACAGACAGAAAGAAAGAAAGAAAAAGGAGAGAAAGAAAAAGAGATAAAGAACGAGAACTAGAAAGAAAGATAGGGAATATGAAAAAGAAACAAAGAGAAAAGAGAGAGAGAAAGAGAGACATTAAGACAGAGAAATGAAAAGCAGGAGAGTGAGAAAGAGAGAAGGGGGAAAGAAACGGAGAAACAGGGAAACGGAGAGGCAAAAAAGAAGGAAACAAAAATAAGACAGAGATACAGAGAAAAAGAAAAAATAGAAAAGGGAAAAGCTAGAAAGAAGGAAGGAAAGAAAAATAAATAGAAAGAGAGAAAAAGACAAAATAAGTAGGGCAGAAAGGGAAAAGGGAGGCACAATAGAAGACAAAAGAGAAAGAAAGGAAAAGAGAAAGAAAGCGAGAAAGAAAGAAAGCAAAAGAAAAGAAAGAAATGGAAGGAAGGAAGGAAGAAAAAGAGAAAGAAAGAAAATGAAAAGAAGGAAGGAAGAAAGAGAGAAAGAGAGTGAGAAAGGAAGGAAGAAAAAGAGAAAGAGAAAAAGAAAAAAGAGAAAGAGAAAAGAAAAAAGAGAAAAAGGAAAGAAAAGAGAAAGGAAAAAAAAATCCAGAAAGGGGAGAATCAGAGAGCAAGAAAGCACGAAAGCAAAAAAAAAAAAAAAAGAAAAAGCAAGCAAAAAAGCAAATACGAAAAGGGAAATGAATTTCCTGCAAAACCAATGGTAACGCACAGACAACCTAATTTTTCCCTGGAAAGCAGGGGTGAGCCGGGAGGGA
>NW_009637701.1:1377-9541 GCF_000690535.1 Cariama cristata | reverse complement strand
TGAGCTGTTGACCACAATTCTTTGAGTGCAACTATCCAGCCAGTTCCTTATCCACCAAGTGGTCCATCTGTCAAATCCATGTCTCTCCAATTTGGAGGCAAGGATGTTTTGCAGGGCAGTGTCAAATGCTTTGCACAAGTCCAGGTAGGTGGTATCAGTTGCTCTTCCCTTATTTGCCAGTGCTGTAGCCCTATCGTAGAAGGTCACCGAATTTGTCAGACACAGTTTGCCATTAGTGAAGCCATGTTGGCTGTCACCAATCACCTCCTTATTTTCCATGTGCCTTAGCATAGTTTCCAGAAGGATCTGCTCCGTGATCTTAAAAGGCACAGAGGTGAGACTGACTGGCCTGTAGTACCTTGCATCTTCTTTTTTTCTCTTTTTAAAAATGGGGGTTATGTTTCCCCTTTTCCAGTCAGCGGGAACTTCACGAGACTGCCACAGCTTCTAAAATATGAGGGATAGTGGCTTAGCCACTTCGTCTGCCGGTTCCCTCGGGACCCATGGATGCATGTCATCAGGTCCCGTGGACTTGTGCACCTTCAGGTTCCTTAGATGATCTCGAACCTGCAGTGGGCGATTCTTCATTCTCCCAGTCCCTGCCTTTGCCTTCTGTAACTTGGGCGGTGTGTCCAGAGCACTTGCCAGTGAAGACTGAGGCAAAAAGTCATTGAGTTCCTCGGTCTTCTCCATGTCCCGGTTAAGCAGGTCTCCTGTTTGCTTCTGGAGAGGGCCCATTATTTTCCCTAGTCTTCCTTTTATCACCGCCATACCTATAGAAGCTTTTCTTGTTGCCCTTGATGTCCTTGACCAGATTAAAATCTATCAGGGCTTTAGCTTTCCTAACCTGATCCCTGGCTGCTCAGACAATTTCTCTGTATTCCTCCCAGGCTCCCTGTCCTTACTTCCACCCTCCATAGGCTTCCTTTTTGTGTTTGAGTTTGTCCAGGAGCTCCTTGTTCATCTGTACAGGCCTCCTGCTGTTTTTGCCCAGCTTCCTCTTGGTTGGGATGCATCGCTCCTGAGCTTGGAGGAGGTGATCCTTGAACATGAACCAGATTTCCTTGGCCCCTCTGCCCTCCAGGGCTTTATCACATGGTACTCTACCAAGCAGCTCCCTGCAGAGGCCAAAGTCTGCTCTCCTCAAGTCCATTGTGGTGAGTTTGCTGTGCACCCTCCTCGCTGCCCTAAGGACCTTGAACTCAACCATTCCATGGTTGCTGCAGCCAAGGCTGCCCTTGAGCTTCACATTCCCCACCAGCCCCTTCTTGTTGGTGAGAACAAGGTCCAGCACAGCATCTCTCCACGTTGGCTCCTCTGTCACTTGGGGAAGGAAGTTATCAACAACACATTCCAGGAACCTCCTGGATTGCTTATGCCCCGCTGTGTTGTCCCTCCAGCAGATATCGGGGTGGTTGAAGTCCCCCATGAGGACCAGGACTTGTGAACATGAGGCTGCTCTTAACTGTCTATAGCGGGCCTCAGCTGCGCAGTCTTTCTGGTTGGGTGACCTGTAGCAGACCCCCACTATAATGTCACCTGTATGACTTTGGGTGATTGTCGTTTAGCAAACACTGAAGAATGAGCTCTGAAAACATCAGAAGACTTTAACTGTTGATCTGAAGTTCCATCAGCCATGACTACAAGAAGGATGTAAGGCCAGCATGGAACAGGTTGAAGCATGATCTCCATCTTCTGTTTGCTGGGTGGCATCTCCAAAACCCTTTACTGGTGCTGCAAAGTGATGATAAGTGCCTGTAGATCTCTCTGCAAAATTAAACTCTCGGAAGGATATGGGAACTCCTAGCTGATGGCTTAAGTTATCTTGGATTTGGATCTCAGTCTGCAGTTAGTGGCAGATACCAGCTCTAGAGTGAGGTAAATTTTTCTGTCATTCTGAGAAGTGAAAAACTGCACAAGGTAGGGATAAGTGTTGTGTGTCAAAGTAGTGTGATTAAATTGGCTTCTGTCTCAAGTGTCTGATACTGCACTGTAGATTTTATGATACAGATCTGGTTGTGAGAAGAAAGACGTCTGTGTTTTTTAAGGCAGTTGTCTGTGATGTGACTGGAAGTGAAGCAAAAAAAAAAAAAAAAAAAAAAAAAGCCTCTAGCTAATACTTGTTTTCAGAAGCCAATTCATTAAATTGTGTTCCGGTGAGCACATGGTCTGGTATTCTGATTTGCTATATAAAGCCCAAGTTCAGTTCATGCCTTGACTTTTAAAATTCCTGTCTTTGGCCCATACTACATCAACTTTCTTCGTTGTCTCCTGTGAAATATCTTGGAGCCTGATGCTTTAGCTGAAGCTGGCTGAATCGTCACTTTGAATAATAAGTTTTGTTTTTCAGTGAAAGCAGTGATACAGTTACCAGCCTTAAGAGCTAATTCCAAAAAACGACCAAGTCTTCCCTCAATTTGAGTGGCCGTGCCATGTTCCAGTACCCATGAATTTAGTTTATTGGGCTAATTAAGTTAGTGTAGTGGGAAAGGAAGGAAAATAACTTGATGCTTTAAAAAGCTGGAGGGAGATAAAAGGATAAATGACCAACTCGGACAAGTTGTATTGTTTAGTTTGAGTCCCTGAAGACCTCTGCAAATTTATCCCAAGGAAAACAGATTAAAAGATGCCTAGTGAGAAGTTTGTCATATGTCTTGTCTTCTCCAGACTCTTAGCAGTAAAGCTGAGTCCCCGCAGTTGCTTGTTCAGATAATAGGCCCTTAAGTGCTAAGTAAATCGTTCTGGTTCTGCTTCACCTGATGAAGTTTAAGGTGAGGCATGACAAGACCATGCCTTCTGCTGGCATTGGTTTACATCCAGTGGCCTTATTTGCTTTGGCACTGCTTTCCTCCAAAGCTGCTTCAACACTATTGGTATAACCGTTTTCCATCCGCCTGCTGCAGCATGTTCATCAGCCTTGTCCTCTCCTCTGCTGACCTCACTGGAGGTGTCATGGATGGCACTGAGGACCAGCACCAAGGTGCGTTACTGCTTCTGCATTGTGGTCCTGAAGAAGGATGAAACATCTTAGTACCATCACCCCAGCTACAAGAGGTGGAATCTCCCTTAACGGTGGTCATGGTATGGAAATGCACTTTTTTCTCTAAATCCTCACTGGAAGGATGGCCTCTTCACCAGTGGTGAGACTGGAGGTGGCATATCCACCTGCTTACAGAGCTGTTGGGTGCTGGAAACGTCAGCTCAGGCTTGTCTTCCTGCTGTTTATTGCAGACAGCACCAAATCCCTCCTGTTTTGTAGCTGGAAAGCTGATGCTGTTGGTTGTTTCTGTTTTGACCTGAACTGGTCTTTTGATTTGAGCAGGAGTAGCCATCTCATCTCCTTGGAGGAGTGTGTATCTTTTGAGGGACTCATCGTCTGGGTGTAGATGACCAGGAGCCTGGACCAGGTTACCCTGAAGATGTCTTCAGTGGGATTTTGCCTACTGCCACTTTCTTCATGAGACATCAGCAGGCAGGCTGATGATTTGTTGGAGCATTACAGCAGCATAAACCCTCTTGCCCAGGATGTTCATCCTCTCCTTCCAGATCCTGGGGTCGGCATTTTTAAGACTGTTTCTGATGTAATATTAGTGAAGAAGAGGAGGGTGCTAAGTGTATGAGCAGTTTGGGCCTGGCAAGAACCTACCGACGGCTGCCTTGCATGGATGGGCTCCAACAAGGCTTCTTCATAGATGCGATGGCTTGAAGGGACTTGGTGGCAGTGGCAAACATCTGTTAGTCTCCCAAGACAACTGTAATTACAGCATGTTAATTTGGTAGATTAACTTGATGCCCAAAGGTACTGGAGAGGCATGCATTGAAGTGGATAACTTCTTAACTACTAATCTGAATTATTTAACTTCTGTCTTTGCCGTTGCACTCCATTACAGGTTGAGGGTCTCTTAGGTGCTTACAGAAATGCACACGAGCTGGAAGTGGCTTTTGTATGCTTTACCTAAAATACTGAAAATGGGGCTACTGATTCTTGGTAGAGAAAGCAAGTAGAAGTTGTTTCGTCAGACACTTCTGAACTCCCAGTATCTGTATACTTACATGGTTTTATTAATTTGTGAGGAAGAAGAATACAGGTTAAGTAGTAGTCCAGCTCTTCCTTGCTCCCTTCTCGTTGGCCCAGGAAAATGTGGTATTTTGCTAGTGCCAAATTGCCTACAGCAGGGAAGCATGCTTATATGATACACACTAGAACCATTTTGTTCCACCTCTGATTCCACCCCCTGCCTACCAGCAGAGGTGAATAGCTAGGAAGATGGGGCAGGACCTGGATTTTCCAATAAGAAATTGGGATTAGATCTCTCTGGTAAACCAAAATATGTGAATTAGCTCAGGAGGAGTCGGTTTGTGTTCTGATACTGTGTAATATCAAGGAGTGTTAGATTCTGGTACGTACTAACTTTGTCACCCCTGCACCTTTAACAAAGATGCGGAAATACTGACTATTGTGGGAAGACTTGGCCATTTGCATTTTGGATTTTTTGCCTGAAAACTGAAATCAAGAGTAAAAGAGAAGGTTTCGTTTGTAAAGAGGAAGTAAATGTAGCTCAGTTTCAGATGGAGAAGTGCTTAATGTGCTAGTCAGGACCAACCTGCTAACAGTAGTTGATCTTGGAAACATCAGCTCTTGACTGACGAAGGCATGGCAAGCGATGGAGAATTAAACAAGAGCATTCAGCGCATCCTATGGAGCTATTTAGGTGAGAGCTTAAAGGTGAAGTTCCTGGGCGTATCATCTTCAGAGATTGTGTACCCAAGAGCAAAACATTGCTGCTTGTTTAGGGAGATAGACACTCGCAATGACCCTGCTACTCATAATGATAAGCATGTAATGTACTGGCTGATATCGGCTAGTTCTCCAGTGACTTTTAAAAAGCACTGATACATTTATATTCTGCCTCTTTGTACAGGTATACCTGTTGCAGTCTTACAGTGGATAATCTAACTTGTACCTTTCCAGCTGTTGATGGTCATCTGTCAAGTTCTGCTTAAGTTGAATATACTTAAACTGTCAATGCCTCATCTTCTCATTAAAAATTTCCTGTTGAGTAGAAGGAGAGCAGGCACTTTCAGAGTCTGATTTTCTCTTAGTACTGGTCTGCAAACATCTGACTGGTAGAAACCATCTCCGTTAAAGCAGTAATGAATCCACTACGATAGGAATCCTGTACTTGTAGGGTGTTTTTGCTCAATTACAGCTATTTCTGTATTAAAATAGAGAAAAGCGTTGTGTTATGTGGGAAGCTATGGGGGAGAGGATGTTCTCTTTTGATAAATGTTACTCACCTAAGGTGGTTCGCACAGGTTGTCTGTTGGGTTTGGCTACTGCTTGGCAATGTATGAGCAGAAGAAATCTCTTTATGCCTTGTGATTACAAGTTTAACACTTGTATAATTTATTGTCATCTGCTTTTTTTGTAGGTATGATAGATTGTTTTAAAACCAACTTTCGATAAGAATGACTTCTGAAAGCTTAATGGGTTAATACTGGGTTTGATTAATGCAGAGTTTTGCATAGTGTCTAGGAGAATTGGTGAAAATGTCTTTGCATGCAATGTAACCAATGATGTACCGTTGTTCAAACGAGTTTTGTCTGACGTTACCAATTTGTTTTTGACCAGATGATGATATTAGTCTAACCAGTGTACCACTAGTGAATACTAAAGCAAGCTTGTTCTTTCTGTTCTTCCTCCCCCAGGACAAAATGTTTCACTTTTGGGTAAATACATTCTTCATAGGACTGGATGAAAATTCAGACAAAGTAGAAAATGGAAGTCTAGTTGCAGATCAGGAACTTGATGGTATTTTCAGTACAGAGCGCTCAGATAATGATAAGGAATATTTAATCCTTACATTAACAAAAAACGATCTAGACAAAGCAAATAAAGACAAAGCCAACAGATATTTCTCTCCAAACTTCAAGGTCAGTATATATTATGTGTAAACAAAGCTGAAAAGCTGCATGACGTTACCTGATTTGTCTGTCTTGCCTTATGGAGGAACCATTTGAAAGTGCTGTCTATGTAGAAATTGAATTCAGGTGTTAGTATTGCCACTGCTTAGCAAAGCTTCTAGCTTTGTAAATTTATCTGCTTTTTGGGAAGTTGATAGATGTTGAGAGACTGGGAGTAAAGTCTTCGAGTTGTTTCAGGTATTTATCAGAGCCATTAGAGATGAGTAGTAGGAGACTCAGAGACCCAGATAGCCAATGCAGCTGGTACAGAAAAGATGCTATGAGCTCTGAGCTTTATATGGTAATTCCCGAGTTGTTTTGCAGAGGTGCCTACTTCATGGGAATACCTTAACCTTTGAGTTTAGCTTTGAGGAATATGAGCCATTGCCAGCACTGTTTTTAAAAATGAAAAAGGCATTTTTAAGAATTGTAGTGTTTTCTAACTTGCTCATAGAGTATCAGTTAGACCCCAGCAATGCTCATTTGAAGGTAATGGTCATAGTTGCTTGTTGGAACGTTGCTTGGATCAGACTTTTAACACGTGCGTGCATGTGTGCCTGCACCCCACCAGTCAGAATGTTTTGTTCATTCCTGTGCACTCTTATTCCAGTCTCTGTTTGTGCTTGCAGAGGTCTAGAAGGTAGGACAGTTGAAAAGCTTAGCGTGACGTGGCCTGCCGCAGTGGTATGTCCTGCTGCTATAACTTAAGAGTACCAATCGTTGGTGCAGATATGCAGAACTCCTTCAGCTGGTGAAAAACCTGCTGCGTTGCCAGTTCTTTATTTTGTTGGGGGTGGTAGTGAGAGGCTGGTTAACCTCAGAAGAGCTCTTTCTTTATTTCCCTCTTTCCTTAGTAGAGAGAGGAGCATTTGCGTGATTCAGCGTAGCGAAAGGAGCCATGCTGTTAAAAGTTGCATTGTTACCTGTGCTCAGCTAAAGTCCAGGTTCCCTTTTTAAATGTTGTTTTTTCCTTTCCCAGGTGAAGCTATTTTTCACAAAAACAGTAGAAGAGCCATCAAATCCAGAGGCTAGCAGTTCAACTTCTGTAACACCAGATGTTAGTGACAATGAACCTGATCATTATAGATATTCTGACACCACTGACTCTGATCCAGAGAATGAACCTTTTGATGAAGATCAGCATACACAGATTACAAAAGTCTGAATATTTTTTTTATCGGAGAGGAAAAAAAAAACACACACACAAAAAAAAACAACCACGAAGAGTGACAAACTTGAATAAACTGAAAAAAGGACCTTTTTAAATGGCAAAAGGACATAGTGTCAATTACCAATTATAGGAACAATTCTTTCCTGACCAATCTTGTTTTGCCCTATAAATCTACAGGGTTTGACACTTGTCCACTCGGGGGGCGGGGGGAAAGGTTACGTAGTTCTGATATGTATATACATTTTTGTGTCAAAGGACATTAAAACTTCAATTAGGAATTATAAACATGGCACTTTCCCATTTTATTCCAGTTTTATAAAAGTGGAGACAGACCTAATGTGTACACGTAGGAATTTTTCCTTTTGTGTTCTGTCACCAAACGAAGTTCCGAAAATATACAGGTTCACATCCTGCCCCTTTTTTTGCACTTGTGTGGCAACAGAAAAGTCTGCAGTTGGCTAAGAGATGTTACTAGAAGGTTTTACTACATTCTAATGCATGTATTTTGGATGGGGGATGGAAAGTAATGCTCAGAAAGGAATATAGTCTGCTGGAGCTTGGCCTGTGTACCATATCCGGCTATTTACATCCACCTTTCTTTAGCATGCTACCGTAATTCATCCTGGACAATTGAAGAGTCGCCGCTGTCACTGCTTGTTGTTTGTGCATTTTATTTTTTTTTAAGTGTAATGGTGCTAGAAAAGGCAGCTAGAGGGAGTGATTCTGTATAGGGGTGCAGGAATGAACCTTCGCAACATCCTAAAGACCCAGAAATGAAGGGAGAAAAATTATTGGGGTCACAGAAAGGAAACACAGCAACAATGACTTAACCATACAAATGTGGAGGCTATCAACTAAAATATGGGCTTGAAACAAATTGTAACAAAATTTGACAATGATTTATTGTTTTTTTGCTGAATTGTAATGGCTGCTCCATCTCCTGTGTAATCAAGGCCAGTGCTAAGTCAGATGCTATTAGTGCATACATCAGTCAACATCTTACATTTGTATTATTAGTTTTTCAATCAT
>NW_009637701.1:0-1346 GCF_000690535.1 Cariama cristata | reverse complement strand
TTCCTGCTGTGAATACTTCATGTGCTGCCTTACAAGCTTTTTTTCTTGTTAATACAAAAATATTTTGTAATGGTGCACAGGAAATTTCAATTGGAGATTCTCCAGGTTAGTGTTTGTTTTGAAGATTTATGATGCATTTATTCAATCAAACCTCTGTCAGCCGTTCCACCCCTTTGACCTTACACATTCTATTACAATGAGTTTTGCAGTTTTGCACACTTTTTTAAAAAAAAAAAGTCATTAACTTTTAGGGAATTTTACTTGAATACTCAGTACCTATGATGTTTTAAAAACAGACATTACACACGATGTAGAGAACATCAGTGTTGCAGTAAATTCTCGACACTGTATGTATATGAAGATGTGTACTTTAAAAAGCAGAGCTTGCCCCAAATATATTGTTTGCTATTAAAAAAAAAAAAAAAACACCAAAAACCACCCAACAAATTAGATTCCTAAACTGGCAGTATTGTATTGTTTGTAGCTATATAGCTAGGAATAGGGCTTGAGATTCACTTTCAGTATATAATTGACATGCCCAGACTGCAGATGACTTAAGAGTATAACTACTGTTGCATACAAATGTGAAGTAGCTGACAAAATTGTTCTCTCTAAAGTACGCCATGAATAGCTGTCCCCAAATTGACACCCTTTTTTTTTTTCAGGATGTAATACACCCCCCCCCCCCTCTCTTGATTAACTTATTGGTGCTGACATTGAAGTTCATTAGCTGTGTTCTCGCCTAGATAAGAACTGTATATGGAATCTGTAAGGGCCCTGTACAACAGCATTAATGGTAAGGATTTGAATGAGACAAGGCAGGACTTCCAGTAATTACTATTGGTAAACAAAGGTATAAAGTGCTTTTTTTTTAATTTTTTTTTTTTTTGGTATCTGTTGGTCAGTTTTGCTCATCAGCTTCATGATTCTAACTTCTAACAAAGCTGATAAATATTTTCTGACTTAGAGGTTTAATTAGACTTTAGTAGCTTAATGGATCAAGATTGCTGGTTCCAGCACTCATTATTCCCACTGTTACTGACGAGCAGGAGGTGGTTACCTTGGGATGTGATATTTAACTCCTACCCTTCAAATCATGTTTCACCTTGTCTGTTTTTTAACAGTTGAAAGTTGTGTTGGCTAATAAACAGAAAATGTTCATGCTTTAAAAGTATTCGGATATTGACACTGCTGCGTGTCCCACTTTGGATAATAAAAATTGGATTGGTGCGGTTCCGGTATGTAACACTGAGGGCCGGATTGGAAATCATGATGCGATGGGCTTTTGCACTGTTATTTTTCCTTTG
Organism: Cariama cristata; assembly: GCF_000690535.1. Taxonomy (NCBI): domain Eukaryota; kingdom Metazoa; phylum Chordata; class Aves; order Cariamiformes; family Cariamidae; genus Cariama; species Cariama cristata. The sequence goes on along the minus strand of NW_009637701.1, from coordinate 39 downwards.
GAATGTGAAGGTTGGAATGAGGGTTTTGATTTTTTTTTT
>NW_009637700.1:0-13443 GCF_000690535.1 Cariama cristata | reverse complement strand
TTGCGGGAGCGGGCGGAAGTGCTCATCAAGCCACTTTTCATCATTTATCAGCAGTCCTGGCTAACCGGGGAGGTCCCTGCAGACTGGAAATTGGCAAATGTGATGCCCATCTACAAGAAGGGCCAGAAGGAGAATCTGGGGAACTACAGGCCTGCCAGCCTGACCTCAGTGCCTGGGGAGGTTATGGAGCAGATCATCTTTAGTGCCATCAGACAGCAAATACAGGACAACCAGGTGATCAGTCCCAGTCAGCATGGGTTTATGAAAGGCAGGTCCTGCTTGACTGACTTGATCTTCTATGACAATGTGACCCACTTAGTGGATGAGGGAAAGGCTGTGGATGTTGTCTACCTAGAGTTCAGTAAAGCCTTTGACACCGTTTCCCACAGCATTCTCCTGGAGAAACTGGCTGCTCATGACTTGGATGGGCACACTGTTTGCTGGGTGAAAAACTGTCTGGATGGCTGGACCCAAAGAGTGGTGGTGAATGGAGTTAAATCCAGTTGGTGGGCAGTCACAAGTGGTGTTCCCCAGGGCTCAGTACTGGGGTCAGTTCTGTTTAACATCTTTATTAATGATTTGGACGAGGGGATCGAGTGCACCCTCAGTCGGTTTGCAGATGACACCAAGCTGGGTGGGAGTGTTGATCTGCTTAAGGGTAGGAAGGCTCTACAAAGGGATCTGGGCAGGCTGGATCGATGGGTCGACACCAATTGTATGAGGTTCAACAAGGCCAAGTGCCGGGTCCTGCACTTGGATCAAAACAACCCCATGCAACAATGCAGGCTTGGAGAAGAGGGGCTGGAAAGCTGCCCAGTGGAAAAGGACTTGGGGGTGTTGGTTGACAGTCAGCTGAACATGAGCCAGCAGTGTGCCCAGGACACCAAGAAGGCCAACAGCATCTTGACCTGTATCAGAAATAGCGTGGCCAGCAGGACTAGGGAAGTGATCATCCCCCTGTACTCAGCACTGGTGAGACCACACCTTGAATACTGTATCCAGTTTTGAGCCCTGCACTTCAAGAAAGACCTTGAGGTGATGGAACGAGTCCAGAGAAGGGCAACGAAGGTGGTGAAGGGTCTGGAGCACAAGTCTGATGGGGAGCGGCTGTTCAGCCTGGAGAAGAGGAGGCTGAGAGGAGACCTGATAGTTCTCTACAACTACCTGAAAGGAGGGTGTAGCAAGGTGGGAGTCGGTCTCTTCTCCCAAGTAACAAGCAATAGGACAAGAAGAAATGGCCTCAAGGGGAGGTTTAGATTGGATATTAGGAAAAAATTCTTCACCAAAAACGTTGTCAAGCACTGGAACAGGCTGCCCAGGGAAGTGGCTAAGTCACCGTCCCTGAAGGTATTTGAAAGACGTGTGCATGTGACACTTAGGGACGTGGTTTAGTGGTGGACTTGGCAGTGCTAGGTTAATGGTTGGACTCAATGATCTTAAAGGTCTTTTCCAGCCTAAATGATTCTATGATTCTAATTTAATCCCACAATGCACCAGTCAAGTCAGCTGGCAGATACAGCTTTCCTCTTTTTCAGTAGGTAAACCGAGGCAGAGAAAACTCAAACATGGATGTCCCACATGGCTTATTTTCAAAGACGCCAGCTCCTTACAGCTGCCATTGCTTTAAGATTCCTACATACCTCTGAACTTCAGATAACATTTATTGAAATAAATAATGAAGTGAATAATGAAGTGAACAAAACATCAAAAAAGATGACAACATAGGAACATATTTTCCTGTTCTTTTTGTGATCCTTTAGACCTCATAACTTGTTTTATACATGCAGGAAAGATGAATGGAAGGCCAGGGTTTTGAGGGTTATTTTGCCAGAAGGAATGGTTTGTGTTCCCCAACAAAAACACTTCATTTTTAGCAAAAGCTGAAAGGAGGAAGAAGATTCCATACTACTGGTATTATATACCCCCTTGTTTATGCACGCTGGCCTGTCTCCAAAGCAGAGCGTGTGGAAACCATATGACTACTATTGAATATGTGCCTAAATCAAATTTGCAGCGTTTTTGCTTGCCAAGCACAAGCCTCCAGTGGGGTTAGATACCATATGTTAGGTAGAAAACAGGTTGCAGTTTTATTGCCTACCTTTCCAGGTGCAGGATGATCTTGCCAAACTAAGTGACATCCAATTGTATAGAAACTCCATAATCTTCTGCTTTATTCTGGCTCCCAAAGCCCATCCTAATACCTCCAGAATGGTTGACCAAAGCAGCCACCTACCTCCTCAAAAGCAGTTTTTGTAAGCAGAGAGGGAAATGAAGAAGGTAAGACTAAGGATCTTTCCTCCATCTGAACTTGGGAAAAAAATATTTGCAGGAGAGATTTTTAGAGAAGGTGTGAGGAAGCAGCATGCACCCTGCAATTCAAGGCATCATTCCCTTTGCAGCAGCACTAAAAATTTAAAAATGTGGTTTTGTTCCTTGTTGGCAAAACCCCAAATATTTTAGAGCAGGGGTTGTGCTGTAGATTGAATACGTGTTTTGCTGCTCATGACTCCAGGCACAAACATAAGAGCCTGGTCCAGCTGCCAGATTCAAAGGGAAGGGGCTCAAATATGGTTTTCCAATTTTGGCCAGGAAACTAGAATGAAAGACTAGCCATCGGACAGCTGTCATTTCAGTTAGAAATACAGAGTCTTCTAACATAAATGCTAACAGTGGCCTTGGTGAATCAGAGCAAAGATCCATCCAGCCCAGCAACCTGTCTCTAAGAGAGAGCAAACGCACATAACCACACTCCAACAGCTTGCTGCTCAGGGACTTCCAGGTCCAAAATAATTTGTATTTAGTGGGTCTTGATGGATGACCTTCTCTTCTGTTAATTTTCCCTTTCTGTCCCTGAATCAAGGTCAGCTTTTGCCATTCACAGCATCCTGCAGCAGAGCATTCCTACAGTTTCCAGACATGTTGTGTAAGGCAATACTTTCTTCTGTTTGCTTTTAATCTTCCACATTTATTTCTCATACAATATTATTCCATACACTTGGCCATCCTTGTCACCTTTCTCTGAAACTTTTCCAGCTTTCCTATATTCTTTTAGAGACGAGGGGCTTAGAACAACACACAATATTCATGGCAAAGGTATGCTGTAGATTTTGGCCATCACCTTATATGGACCACTGTTTCTCCATATGCGTCTACATTTATTCACATAGAATTTCATCTGCTATCTCAGGGAAGTCTCATTTACCTGTGGTACATTAAAGAGCATGACATTTGTCAGTCTATGGACGTTCACATCAAGGAGAATGCCCTGAGCAGGCAAACATAACACACCTAGCACACGAAGTACGCTAAAAGAAATCACCTGTGTTGGAGGAGTCCCACTTCTAACAACGTTGGGTTTCCAGATGCAAAATTTTGCAAAAGTGTGGAATTAGGAGCAGAGTTTGTATAGCAAGCCAGGCAAGAGGGATAATTATATGAGAATGTGAAGACTTTTTTTATCATTTCTTTGGGAAGAAAAGGTGCAAAAGTCCATTTAAAATACTGCATGACCATTGGGAGACATTCTAATGTCTAACAAGTACTTTCAGGACTTACTTACTTAATAGAGATGATAACTGACATCCACATGTAAATTTGAAGGCAGCATCAGTTGTGGGGCACACAACAAACAGGAGCCAGGATCTCCTGGGCCTCAAACATGGAACATTTGACATCAATGTCACACACCTCACTTGGCATTATTTACTTATGTGTTTGACTTCGTTGCAGGCACCCAGGAGTGGATGTTCAGGCACCATAGCTCTGCTCCAACCTTGGTTAAAAACATTTATTTACCATTTACAATCAAAAGCTAATGAAAGACTGGTATTACTATTGAGTCAGGGTTGTCTAATCATCTATGTCACAAATCCTAGACCAGGCTTCCTTTTCAGAAGGCCCTATGATCTCCACTCTTAACCTTGGTTGATCTTCTTGGAATCTCAAATGCTTGATCTAGTCTTTTGGGATTTATCTGTTGGTGATCTGTGCAACAGTTTGAAAAGCCAAAATCTTTCACAAAGGCCCGATGTTTCTATTCCAGTAACTGCTGACGATAGAACAATTTTCCATGGTGGACCCTGGTAACCACATGAGCCTTTACAGAGTTTGCAGAGATGTTGTCTCATGTCCAGTCACTGCTCTCATTCTCCACCACCATGAGTGTGTTGCCTGGGACTGTCCATTGCAGCTTGTGGAAAAGAACACAAAGCGATACAAGCCTGAAGCAATTAATCCAAACAGTGAGAGCAGCTGAATTGTCAGGGAAAGGGTAGCAGTAATGACAGAGAACAGCACTGTCTAAGGACTCTAGTTAAAGGCAAATAGGAAGCAAGGCAGGCAGACAAATGGAAAATGCAGATGTCAGAATCCAATGGAAAGCAAGAAGAGAAAATGTTCAGCCTATGAGCAACCATGGGAAAAGTGGAGCATTACAAAAAGACTCGTGTTGTATTTCAGCACCATGATTATCTCATGGTAGTGGGGATCTAGCCTAGGACTGATCTTCTGATGAGGCAGCAGTATCTGCTATATAACTTTACCACTCTGAAGGTACTCTAGATGAATGCACTGTAGAAGAAACATATTGACCAAATGCTTGCACCCCTTCTACTGGGTGCATTTACAGCCACTTACAGGCTAATGGATCAAGTCAATTGTAGGTGGACGGGAAGCCCTCTGAAATCCATTCCCAGAAACTGCTAAACAACAGAAACAGACTGTTGGTAGATATCCTCACAAGGAGAATAAAAAATATAAAACAGAGTCAGCAAAGCCCTGGGAAAAACCTGTCCAATTATTGGCTGTATCCAGTGAAACCAATTTAAGGCCAGTGTGAGAAGCTGGGAAACTCATGCAACAAGAGAAGTTTTCACACTGGACACATATAATTTCTGGAGTCCTGGACATTGCTGGTCAGCAGAGCGCTGCAAAGCATAGATCTGATTGCCATATGACAATGTGCAAAGAAAGAGTATTGTCATGGCTCGTGTAGCCAGTGGAACTGCTTCTCTCACAGGTGAAACTGGAAGGAGCAATAGTGACATGAAGGGACACAGCCAAATAACTACAGCTGCCTGTTTTCTGTTTACCTTGGCTCTCTGTTTGACTGATTGGTCTATCTGAACACCTAGAGGAAGACATCAGATCAGGTAGCAAGAAAGTCCAGTCCTGCAATGCTGCAATATAACAATTCACCCTCCCATTAGCAGGAGAAACAAAAGTCTGCTTTGTTTGACACTACAGCCTAGTAATGCTAAGACCAGACAGAAAAACACAATAACTAAATAAGCAGCCCCTAAAAGACTGGAGAGAAGTGCTTGAAGCAGCTGCACAATTAACCACATTTGGTAGTCTTCAAATCCTTTTCCAAAGCAATAGCAAAAGGCAGCAGTCCGGGCTTCATTAGGAAGGAGATCATACAAGAAATGTAGACACATGACCATGGAGACATAAAGCTGCAGATAGCTCCAAGAAATAAGGAAGTAAATGTTTGAGTGACACAAGGATGTAAGCCAAGGCCTCAGGTAGGAAAGTCAGAAGAAGCAAGGAGATTGTGCAAGAAAACAAATCGACATGATGTAAGCCGAGAAAAGGAATGCAGTGACCAGGTGGAAGGTCCCCTATGTCTGCAATAACGTAAGCAACAGGAGACGAGTTCGCGGAAGAGGTATCAATCATATTAATCTGTGATGGGTTGTTGGTAAAAGAACATTTTGCTAGGGTACAGGCTCTCAAGTGACACATTGAGTAATACAGTTAACATTTGACATGGGTCTCATGCTCTCATGCTGTCATACCCGTGTCACACCTATTTGCAGTGCAGTGATCCTTCTTCTGGTTCTTGGTCTTATGGGGTAATATCAGGTAATTGGTCTAATATTTGATAGGCCATCCTGTCGTGCCTGACGCAGGGGGCTCTGGGACCATGGCGTATGGAGATCACGTTGCAGGTCTGTGACTGGGACTGTCTTCCCAGAGGTTTCAGAAAAATCTCACCGAAATGTTTGATCTTTGGCAGCAACCTCCTTCTCTTCTTTTGTTGCTTCCTCTCATATGATGGGACATGCAATTCTCTTCTGTTATTGCCCACTAAGCAGTATATGGACAACGTCCACCATTTTTCCACTGGGCACAAACTCCCAGAATCTCTTACAGGAGCAGTGCATTTCTGCTCTAGCTGCTCTCAGGGTCTTTGTTTTGGTACCAATACTCATTTCCATCCAAAATGCACGTGCACAGAGAGAATCAGCACCAAGGCAAGGGCAACTGAAAATTAGTTACCAATTTTAATAACATGTTCCAAGCATTTGTTTTCTCTGGATTTAAAGCAGATTGGATTAAAACTCCTTAAATGCTATAAACTTTAATTTTAAAAGACAGTCTTCCTTTGTGCACCATAAGAGCAATGGAAACAACTCCATAAAATACAGAGGAATCAGGTATCACTTGTAAGAAAGTAACTGGGGATGTAGTATTCCATTACACGGGATGCATTTGTACCATTTTAGCTTGCACAGATGGAAATATAGTTCAATGTTTCAACATCATTTGACTTTCACGTGTTAAAATATTGATAAGTGCTGCACAGGATAATGCCCCTATGGTTTCAAGTAGTAACTGGAGCATGATGTTTATTGAAGTGAAATACAGCAAAGCCTTTAACAAGTATTTAAAATTCTGGGAATCATTCTCAACACTGTCATAGATTATTTCTTTTTTTTTTTTTTTCCAGCTAATCTTTGTTGATATCTTCCAGTTTGTGGGTGTTAAAATAGAATTCATCTTCTGATCACCTCAGTGCTTCTGTGTTACAAGAAACTCTGTAGAAAAAATAATATTTCCTATTTGAAAACTACAGTGCTGCTGTCATACATGAAATAGCAAACTTCAATAAAGAAAAACAATGCTGCATAAAACAGGCATAAATGGACCATAGACTCCCTGTTCTAAATATTTATGGACCTTCATGCTGCAGCAAGACCTTCTGAAAGCCATAAAACATATGATAATCCAGATTGCTCAACAAGGTCTAACTTGTATCATGTCAAAGCTTTGCTTCTAAAATGCACAATATTTCCTACACCACTTGCGATTGCTAAGATCGAATTAGTCCAACCAGAAGCCAGTGGAGGCCAGAAAAGATGTCATTTCAATATATTTGAAGGGAAGATGGTCCGTGGAGCATTTTCTGAAAGTGCATATCACAAGGGTAAGACTGGCATTCATTCAGAATTCATCTATCCAGTCTGCAGCATCAAATTTAGCAGAGAGATGCTTTGGTCCCCTATGAAGGCAAGGCTTCATTTTATGCTTCCCATTGGCACAAGCATGGGAAAATCAAAGAGGAAGGTAGTTCACTAGACATAGTTCAGGTGAATGGACTGAAAAGTGTTTAAAATTCTCGGAATGTAATTTGGAGTTTAAAAAAAAATTTTCAAGCACTTGAGCAACCATGCACTGACATACACAGCTCTGCAAGGGATTTGGGAATTTGACTCTGAAACAGGTGATTCCTTAGCATGTATGGTTTAACCACATCATCTCTGGAACCAGACTCTCAGGGGAACACTGAGTAGGCAAGATCCACATGGGAAGCCTGAGCCATTCCCAAATGGACGTTCAGTACCAGGAGTAGGGTTTGCAATTTATGTGTGAAGGTGCATAACAAAGCTTCTCCTCTTCACATAACCTCACTGTAGTTGTAAAGACCAAAGAGCATTGTTAGACTGTAAACAGGATATTGTTTTCCTATTCTCAAAACAAAATAAGAAAAATAAATCCTATTCATCCAATTGTGGTTTGTCTGATTGTAGGAATCTCAGCTTAGATAGAGTTATGCCTAAGGTATTCTTAAGGTCTCAATATCTCAATAGTTCTGCTCTGAATACTATTTAAATTAAATGCAAGTTCCCTTGTTTCATAATTCATACACAGATTTTAGCACATAAGTCATAATAATAAGAGTGATCAGTTTCAGTGTAAATGATTATTTTGCAGAGCAGTCAGTGTCCTACCCTTCTAGCCACTTTATTATCTGATAGCTAGAGCTGGTTAAAAATGTTCTGATTTGTCAATTTCGATGCTGGTTGCTGAAATTTCTATGAATATTCTTTGCAAAGGATACTGGAACATTTCATTTCTAAGTTGCTGAAGTGTTTCCCTTTGGTTTCATAATTTAGATTAATAGAGTAGAAAAATTGAAATTATTAAGTCAAAAGAAATCCATACCAGCATAGAGTGTTCCAGCCTTACCGAAATGGAAGATTGTGGTAGCTCATGTAGATATTCCTGAGTATCTAAAATTTCAGAATTTTACCTTTTTGTTGTCCTGAAATAAAAGTTTGAAATGTTAGCATTTCCATAGGATAAAATCCCACAGTTTTGATACCTACTAATTACATTGAACAGTAGGCATCAATTGACTTCAAAGTACCACTTACCTGTTAGTACAAGAAGTACTGCAAACTGTCTTGGAAAAAAGAATTGTCTTACTATGAATTAGTGATGCAGCAAGATGTGCAGGCTACTCATTATGTTTCACAGTGTCATATGCTGAACACTATTTAAAACAACAATAACACAATTTTTTCCACTGGGCTTTTCAGAATCCCTCATGATGTCTTCACTTATACAAGATTCTGGACTGTTCCCTTGAATAAAAATAATCCCTTATTTAATGAAATCTAGTCAACAGTCTCAACACAAAGCCCATTGCCATAATTTCTGAATCATTCAGAGTGTGCAAAATGACACAAACCTTTCTCATCCACCACAACTCAAGCTGAGACTGTGCCTCAGCTGTGTTCTCTGTACGCTTGCATCTCAGTCACAGAGGACCCATATGATCATATGCTATACTGCCCAAAAATAACTTTGTCATGTGCAGAGAGACATTTAACCAGAGATACCGTGTGACATCTTCTGTGGCCATCTGTTCAACCTAGGAAGCACAGGTATTTTAGAGTAGCACACAGGTTAAATGCATGCAGCTAGTATATGCTGCATTACAGCACCGCATTGCCATGCATTAGTGTGTTTTGCAAGTGTAAGGGAAAGTGGGTATCAGATTAAAAAATGAGTGATCATGGACTGCAGCTGCCGTGTGGATGCCATGCTGGCAAAGCAGAATGTACAACAAATATATCCTGCTGTTTTTCAGCACTCCTGCTAAATACTTTTAAGTATAATGTTCTGTTGATATGACGATGTTGTTCATATACGCTGACACAGAACCTCTATGGACATTTAAACTCAGACCAACAGCAGTAAAAGAAAAGCAGGTGTCAGGTATCTTCCCAGGTGGCTAGCTAGTCACTTAGGAGCCAAAAGCTGTCACTGCTGCTTCTTACAGGTACAACTAGCACTGTGTTGCTTAATCAGAAACAAGCAGCACTTAAAGTGTCACTCACAGTGACACTCAGATATCTCGGAGATACGACTGTGAAGGCCTTGCTCTGCTGTTCAATACCTCAGATACCTCACACCAGACCACTCCTCTGCTCAGATCTCATCAAAGCCATTTGTCAAAACAGTGAGGGCAGCAGGGGGTCACTCGGGTGTTCATGTTTCATGACATATTGTAAATGTCTTGTGAACTTCCTTTAAAAATCTACAGTTTAAAAACGCACACTATAAATCTTGCATGTCCTTAAAGAGTCCTGTATGCAAAGGGCAATGGTGCTCTGTCAGATAGTGAAGCAGTCGAGATCGGATAGGAATCTGTAGGTTGGGGCTTTATTCCTTGATTAGCTGTACAATGGTAGGCATGATGTTTCCTCTCCAAGTCTCAGTTTCATGAAGATCATACTGTTAACTTTTGCTTTTCGGAATAAGGCAGAAGCAACTTAAGCTCTCAGCATTGCATCATTTATGTTCTGAATGGAGTTTTAAACCTTGCGTTCTTAAACTTGGTTGTATGGCTATCCCTGGAACCTAAGGGAAGGCACCCCAGAAGATCTGACATGGAATAAGGGGGTGACTGAACCAGTCAGGCAGAATTATTAATAGAGAAGGTAAGGTGACTCAGAAAGGCTACCTCAGACACCTGTCTCCAAAAGATAAAACCTAAGGCATTAAAGGAACTAGGACTTAGATCTAAGTCACTGCTCTAGAGGGGTGTGGCCCATCTAGTCGATGGTCTTAGTCAGAAATCCTTTATTTAAGTTAGACTTCCGTCACATGGAAGAAGAAAGGTTTTCTATAGTTAGCTGTGGTTATACCCCACCTGGTTTGTAATAAGAATCAATATCCAAGTTTCTCACATCCCAAGAGACCATGGAGGTGGCAGTATTCTTAGGAGGATAAATCAGTGCCCCTTGAGTGAGACCCTGCAGGTAGGCTCTGGAAAGGAATGCTTGACCTGAGGTGTCCACTAAGCCCAGGGCCCAAAATCTTGATGCCCTCAGAACAGAGGCAGTTGCTATACACTGAGTATCTGCAGTGTGGGTGTTGTGGAGGCTTTACTGGAGGAATCATGGAGACCTGGGAGACTTAGCTGAAGCCTCCATAGTTACATGATAGTTAAGCGCTCAGTAGATCTGGCCCAGGCAATCTACAGGTGGAAATGCTAAGTATTACTCTATCCATTTCTCCTAACCACACATTCCTTTAAGACGTTGTTTATGTATATGGTGTGTGTTTGATGTGATAACATTACTAGATGGTGTCACTTTTTCAAACCAGCAGTCATTCGGAAATGAACAGACAGTAACATGAGATTGTACCTCAGGGAAAATGCTCCTGCTATGAAAACAAAGTACTTTCTAGAGAAAGTATTGACAAAATTACAGGCAAAGCCACACTGCTGTTATTTACATGGCATGGCACATCTGCTGCCACAGTTTGGGGGTGGGATTCAGATGGGTACTGAAGAGGGAAAAGGGAGTTGGGAAAACTTTGGCAGTATCTCTCTTTAAGTATAATGATGGCAAAGACATAGGCTATCTACAACTTTTTTTTTTTTTTTTTTTTTCAAAACAAATGATTCTTCTTCAAAGAATATATTATTGGAATATATATATTCCAAAATACAAAATAACTGCTTCCCTTGTATAAAGTCACCTTACATCCAGAGCTGGAGTCTGCAGAGTGTGCTTATCTCCGAGTAGTGAGTATAGCTCCAGTGAAGAGCAGAGGAGTTATTCCCTGTGCTTAAAATGACCGGTGTGGCGACCTCCCAGTGCCACTGGCCACATTATCACGGCTTTCCCTGTTAGCTGCTTTTCCCACTGTTTGCCACGGACCTTTTTCCTCTCGGCTGTGAAGAGTGTGAGGGAGGAAGGGGTGGCCCAGAGCTGCGGGACCGGTAGATGGCAGCAAGAACACGCTGAAAGCGCTTCCCCTGCGCCGCCGGTCAGCCGGGCGGGTGGTACGGCTTCGCATGGATTCAGTGTTTGTCTTTCGTATTTGGAGAGTGAGAAGTATATGTGGCAATTAGAGGGTAATGCAATATTACAGTGCAAATAGGAGAATGAAATGACTGTGTAACCACCGAACAGTTCCCCGGTTTAATTTGTTTGTACTGACCAAACTTCTTTGCATTTGCAGGCTCACCTCGGAGGGACTTGAGCAGAAGGATGGAGATCTGACTCCTGCCAGCCACCAGAGATATTTGGGAAACTTCCCTGGGCCTCCTTCTCTGTGCCGGATAGAGGTGAACTGACACTGTTTTGGGGCTGAAAAGTGGCAGCAGTCTGCAAATGAAAGGAGTATCTCCCTTCACGTTTAGCCGGCCGTCATGATTGCATTTCTCCTCCATAGGGGATTCTACTCTCCACAAAAAAATAGTTAAAGCGTGAATACAAAACCCAAATATGTAGGTACACAAGTAGGATTTTTTTTTCAAAGGGAGCTCGGCTCTGGGCTGGCTCACCGCGTATCGCAGTAATTGCAAAGATGGAATGCAACAGCTCCAGAGAACTGCCAAGCAGCAAACATAAAATCTAGGCATCCGGGAGGCAGCTGGGCTTCTTAATTATTGGCAAATATATTTATATATAAATATTTTGCCAAGCGTGATTTGGCTTAAGAGTTCCTGTGAAGTGACCTTTTGCTTTCCTTTGTTTTGTGTCTGTACACATGTCCTAGATAGATACATGGGGAGAGAGGCAGAGACGCGCAGACAGAGATAAATGAATGGATTTCACACAGCCCTCCGAAATCCCAAACGATGCCTAAATTAAACGAAAAGGGATATGAAGCGAGGCATAAGTGCAAGCACAGATTTCAGAACTGTGAAAATATGTCAACAGAGCATCATTTTTTGCTTCAGACTGATAATCACTCCCTGCTCTCATTATAAGATCAGAAGGGCCATCTGTCCTCTCTGGATAATTTGGAGCTCAGATACAGTGAGCACCCTTGTTAGAAAATGACCCTCCTACTCTCTGTAATCACAAGCACTTGCAGCCCTGGGATCCGCACGCAGCCGGGGAGGAACAGATTTGTTCCAGATCAGTATTGATTACCTATAGATTTGTGGTTTATTTGGTGCTTTATTTCGGTGAGAAGGTTTTTATTTTGGAGGGGCGATGTGGCTTGTTTCCTGCCTGCATTTTCCAGACTGCCACCTTCACTTCTTCGGACTTTTCTCTCCCTTGTCAAGATGTAATGCTAGGTTGTTGCATGAGACCGAGGAATATCTTGATTTTGTAGTGAAAGAAACAAGCATCAGTCTGAACAATACAGCTCGGGGAGCTGTTTCCTAATAGACGATCCCTGTTTGTCTGCTGTGAGCTCTTTCCTCTCTGATACACCGTAACTCTCGAGTGAGCGACTGACTCATTCACAGCCGCAGCAGAGAGGTGTAAAATTCAAGGATTCTTCAACATTTGCTCTGGACCTGCAGATGAAAACAAGTCTTAGAGACTTCACTAACATAGGACAAAGTTATTAGCCGAAGGGAAAAATCTTGACAGGGGAGCATGGGCTACCTTCCTCTTCTGACCTAGATTCAGTGACAAAGTCCCGTGTCCCCCCGAAAATTACAGTTTCCAGTCAAGGAGAAAACGTGATCATCGGAAGGACAGGAGCGGATTCAAGGCACCCTTTTTCGGGGAAGAGTCCTTGCCGAAGTAATTCATCCGGGGTCATTCTTGTGGGGACCAACGTGTATTGTATCGCTAGCAGCGGAACAAAGATGACAAACAGGACGGACAGTTTTAGGACATCAGGACACGGGGAAGTCGCAAGTGGGAGGAATCCGATTTTAGAGCTAAGAGCTTCGTCGCCTCTAACGACCCCGCTATACGAGACTTGGGGTTTCAAGGAGTAGTTTATTATTATTCTGACGGTAGCGGTTTCTCCTCATTTGTAAGACAATGATGTTTAATATTCACCGAGGAGTAGTGAGGTGGCATCTGAAGCACACACACACAGAGCCCGCGCCGGGGGCAGGGTTCCCATTTGCAGAGAGCTGCGGCTGGCAGGCTGCGGTGCGCCCGA
>NW_009637699.1:10834-19192 GCF_000690535.1 Cariama cristata | reverse complement strand
TTATATTTTCTCTCCCCTGTCCAGCTGAGCTTCGGTGGGCACCTGGTGTCCAACTCACCACAGATAACTACCAACAGATTAAACATGTTTGTTTGTGTTTCCCTCTTCTCTTTTTAGGATGAATGGAAACTAGATTTTCTTGAATGGGAACCTAATCTTTAGGTACACCTCTTTTATGTTTCAAGGTAAGGATGGAGGCAACCAAGTTCAAAAAGGTATTTGTTACCATGTGTAATATAGAAAATAAACGTATAACATTTTTTAGAGGAATAATATAAACTTTTCACTGGTAAAAATAGCAGTGCAAACAGATGTAGTTAGATGTATTTTACAAGAGTTGATCCAAACCATCAATGTAAAGATAGGCTGACTTTTTTCTGAATATACTGTCCAAATAAAGAAAAAAATTAAGATGTTTCTGTGTCTTACAAACTTAGTCACAACTGTTTGAATTGTATACACATTTCTGTATGTTTTAAGACACTTTTCTTTGTTTAATTAGAGACCTTTGATGGATGGTTTTTCCAAGGGTTTGTTCAGTCTTCTTTTAAACTCATGTTAACTTACAGAATCCATAACGCACTGTGGCAAGGAAGAGCATAGCTCAGATATTTCATGCATGGTGTATGATTGCCTTTTGTTGGCTTTGACCTCAGTTCTTCTAGAAACATTTGATGCATTTGTAGTAGGAGACAAAGCGAACAATCCAACCTCTCTGTCTGTGGCACTCATGAATTTGTAGACCTCTGACATAATGCCCCACAATTTTCTCTTTTCCAGATTAAAGAGTTCTTTGGTCCTCAGGGTAGGAGCCACTCTGTAATTTTGACCAGCCTGGTTGTCCACCTCTAAATATTTTTTAAGTTTTACTTTTTGTCCTTTCTGAGATGAGAGAACCAGAATACACACACGGTGTAAGTAAACTGAAGATTTGTGGGTGGCAGAATGGTAATTTGTGCTCTATAGCTTTCTTCTCTATTCCTTCCCTACTAATTCCTAACAATGGGTTTGGGTTTTCTCTGACTGCTTCTGTGCTCTGAATTGCAGTTTCATGAAGCCATTATTCATAGCTCCAGCATCTTACTCCTAAGTGCCAATTGTCAGCTCAGAACTCCATTGTGTAAGTTAGAATTGTTTTTCCCATGTAAATCATCATCCATTTGTCTATACTGATCTTCATCTGCCTATTTTGTCTTCCAGCCACGTAGCCCCTCTGCAGTTCTTCGCAGCCCTCATCTTTGCCATCTTAGATAACTTGGTATCAATTCATCCAGATTTCCAGCTAAGTTATAAGAGGAATAATAACATTGCTTCTTTTTTCAGGAAGCGTGAATGTGGAGATAATGGAGGCAGAAGCACGGTTAAAGTTTTGTATACAACACACATGCCAGTTGACAAACGCTAGCTATGTTCTACATTTTCACAGCAGTTACTGTTTGCAGGCTGCCTCAGGGCTCTGACCTCACTCAGAAATATTTCACTGTAAGTGGGTATCTCTTGGGGTGTCATCTTCACAGTCTTTAAGGTGGTGATGTGGGACTTCAGAGACCTTGGATCAGTTTCTGTGGGCATAAGTAAACAAGCCATTTCATCTTTTTGTACCTTGGTGTCTCATCTGTAAAACAGAGATAACACTTCCGCCTTTTTGTTTGTCTTGTCTATTTATGTTATATAGAGAATCCTTTTGGGCAAGATTTTATTATCTATGAAAGTGTCTAGTACAAAAGACCTCCTGCCTCATGTGGGGAGTTCTTAATGCTACTAGGAAAAATAATAATCCTTACTGGAAACCACAGTTTTCTTGTATATGAATGCATTCACTGAATTGGGGAAAGTGGAAACATTCAAACTTTTCAATAAAAATGAACTAGGCATATTTTGCTTTCTATAACATCTTTGGCTTCCAGATGAGCATGTGAGTGCAAATACTGAAATAGCATGAGCAGGTGTTTTGATGATATTTCTCATCTGAATGAAAAACCCACTCTATCAGCTGATGCTGAGCCACATAGAGAAAATTACCATCTGTGTTTGTAATAGCGCAGTAGAAGCTTGGTAGGCGAGGAATACCCATTCATGCCTACCATGACCTGTCTTGAAACCCAAGATGTTCCCATCCTAAGACACTGTAACCAAAATTAGTGAACAGCTGTCCTCACATATTTACAGGTCCATGTTAATCAGTATACTGCAGCTGAGATCTAGAGAACCTAATCCTTTGAGTAGAGGAGATTTTTGCAACTAGGGAAAATGTGCCAGATACAAATTCAGTCAGTTGTACTAGAAATGAAGAGGAAATTCAAGTTGGTATTTGCAGTACAGTAGGGAGACATCCCTTCTGTCTTTCTACAAGGCTCTGATGTGGATCTGCAGCCATCACTAGTTCCTCTAGGAAGTTAGGAGCTTAACTCAAGGTTAGAAAGAGGATATTTCTTTCTTATGGCATTCATATCCATGACACTTATCCTGTAGTTAGGAAAACCTTCATGCAGTCCAAATGGTGGTGAGAAAGAGAAGAGGGGGGATGAAAGGAGAAAATAAGTTAATGGCTTGGGAAGTTTATAGGGAAGGGGAGGAGTGGGCTCAGCTTCTGTTCCTGTGAATTTTCAGCTATACAGATATGAGGAGCTGGAAAATTTCAAAACTTTTTCTAGCCTCAAGTTAGGGTATTCTCTTCAGACCTGTGGTCTGAACAGTTCTCAGGTAGAAAAAGGAGTTAGCCTTGATTTTCTCCATTCTAGGTAAATTTGTAACCACTGTACTAATGAGTAAAAATGTGCTGCCACTGTTTGCTTCTCCTTTGGGGGAGGTGCGTGTGTGTAAATACTGTTCTAAGAGTTGTCTCAGCCAGGGAAGTCTTCATTTGTTAATCTTGCTGGAGCTTTGATACAGTGCCGATGCCTGGCTGATCATCAAATATTTAGAAGACTCTATGGAAACAGAAGTGCCTTCAGTCTACAGATGGAACCATGATTAGGTGACAGATAAGTGTGGTATTTTGAGGATCTACAGATTGGATGTAGGTATTTAAAGTAGGAGTTAAACGTCCAAGTCCTTTAATGGATCTGTGGTGATTAGTCAATTCAAAGATTCCTGAAGACTCCAGAAATGGTTGGGAAGATCCATTTTCCTTGAAGATAGTGGGAAGTAAATGACTGAGAGTGGTCATGGAAATAGTTAAAGCAAAGAAAGTAGTTAACTCCTTTACCAAAGCTATGAGATGGTTTGATATGGACTGAAATATGTTGGGGAAGGCACAGCTGCCAGAGACAAGATTTAAGCTGAAGTCACCTTGTGTCTCAGTAAGCTGTGCAAGTGCTGGAAGAGAAAATTTTGAATGTGTTGCATATTTCACCATTTGCATCCTCAGACCCTTCAAGGAGCTCACTGATCTTTGTGAGGAATGAACATGAAAGTTTGCACATTCTGAGTCACTCAAGAAAATACATCCACAGTGCTGAGAACTACAGAGGACTCAAGCCCAGTAAGTAGCATCTGGATCAGAAAAAGACTAACAGATATTTGGTGAAGATTTACTTTTCTCTTCTGTTGCTTTTGCGCTGATGGCGCGGCAATCCTAGCTGATTTCCGTTCTGCTTACAGGAAGCGAAAGGAGAAATTCTGAATGTCTCTCATACACCGAGGAGATTCTTTGCATCACCAGTGATACAAAACCCTTTATTCAGACAATTTGCCATTCTCATCCCCCAAAAGCTTATTGTCCATCAACTCTGCTTTTGACTGTACCTTTCCAAAGAAAGCGGTTACTGCCTGCTGAGTCACCCTGGGGAGCTGCCCATTAAGTACGAGAGACAGGTTGGAAAACAGAAAGGGAAGGCTGCAGAGAAGAGGTACGTACAAACCATGTAATATATGGTAGCAAAGGAAGTACACCTGTCTGCTTGCCTCCTGAGAAGGGATGAAGAGCTTACTGGGAAGGCTTCGGTCCAGTAGTCTGATACCAGGACATGGAATTGGTTTCAAAGTAGGCCTCAAATGAGGTTTCCTTAATCCAAGGACTACCTGATATTGGAACATATGATAGTATGGTAACGTTCTGGTTAAAAGCACAATAACAATAACTCCAGGATTTACAGAAGGATCTGCCTGAATACCTACCCATTTCCTGACACCTGACTTTTGTTCCGGAGTTTTTAGTCTTGCAGGAAACTAAGTGATCACTGCCATCTATTGGTAACAAAGAACCTAACATTACCGTCCCACTAAGATAACGCACTAGAAATTACAAAATTGGCCTGAAATTGAACGTGCTACACTGTGAAAGACGATGATGTATCTTCTCAGCCTACTGAGTCTCACGATGATTGCTTTTTTTAAGTGAGAGTGTTACACCACACGAAATGTGCACCCTTTACGTTAACTTTGCTTTATATTACTTAGATGTTTTTTGTCTGTTACAACACAACTCTACATTTATATGATGCATATGAGATTGCGCTCATGTTTTCAACAAAAAACACCTGGTTGGGAGAGCTTCAGGGGATTAACAAATTGGAATTCCCAAGTATGAGATAACTTGGTTGCCTGAGGGAGAAATTCCTTGCTCATGGCACAAATCTTGTGAGAAGTACTGTGAGATCTCCTCAATGAAAGGCACTGATTGCCATATTTTTGTTTATCATTATCACATTGGTCTTGATAGAAAAAAACAGGGAATCACTTGCTGCCTGAGAGTTCTACCTGTTTAAACATATAAGGAATAATATATGGAAAATTATTAGGGAATATTTATTTTATTTGGGTTTTTTTTATATAGGAGAATCTGTTCTAAAATAACTAACAGGCTATTTCCACATATTTCGGGCATGCTTGCCTCTGGTTTGTAACCAGGTAGAAGTGCTCTAAGCTCCTACCCTGACCTTGGGAACTGCGCTCAGCCCAGGGAAGGGACGGTCCCCGCGGAGGCACCGAGGCCGCTTGTTAGAGCTACGGGCTGAGCAAGGCTTCTGCATCCACAGTGGCACTTACTACAGCGTGTGTTCATGCAAAACAAGCACACGAGGTGATGTCATGCTCACAGTTTAGCAGAGCAAGAGAGTTTTGGCATCATCCTGCAAACAGCCTCTAACTGTCCCCAGGAACCTCTACTTGTTCGTGAGGAAGCTGCTCAGCAGAGATCAAGGATTTCAGAGTCACGTGCCATGGAAGTACAAGGCAAGTAAAGCTGCCCGACAAGCTTTATGAATGTTTGTTTGAATTTTGTAAGAGAGTATTTTCACAAAGTCATAATCCTTTTATTTCAAAAGAATTGCTGCTTAAATTACTGTTAACAAAATCAAGAGCGGGAGGCAACGGAGGCCTGCCAGTATTAAGAAGATCAAAGCATACTGGCATCAATAGTTATATTTATGTTGAAGGTTTACTGTATTGAATTATTTAGGTACTTCAAAAGACAAGAAACATTTCACTATCAATACAAGAAATATTATATTGCTAACTTTAGTTTGAACTTATTTCTTTTTTTCAGGAGAGTCTCTTTAATTTGCCATTATCTAATAAATAAGATTTGAAAAATAATTTCTTTAAAAGAAAACAAAATGTTACTTTTTTCTGTACTTGTTTAAGGCTTAGGGGAAGGAGTGGTTTCCACATCCAAGACAACCAAATCTTGAAACGAGGAGGCTTTCTGCTTCTTTTATACTTCAATTCTTTCTTGTTACAATTTCCCTTGTCATACATACAAGGGGAGGAAACCAGTTTTTAAAAAGTGTTAACTGTGGCTTTGTATCTTCTGTCCTTCTAGTCAGTCACCTGTGCTTTCAAGACACCTGTGTGTCTCTGCCTGAGTCTTCCCTCTCTCCCCTATTCCATACATTGGCCAGAAAAAAACGAGAAGGTTTGTCCAGCCAGCTGGGACTGCATCCCGCAAAACACTACCTGAGCTTTTGACTAGCTGGAAGCAACATCCTCAGCATATTCATGTGGCTCTGCTGGCCACCTCCTTCACTAGTTGCCAAGATGTAGAGCTTGCTTCTCTCTCTGAAGTGGTGATGTCCATACTAGGGATAGACCACAGTGTTTCTTGCCTTTGTTGTTCTTTTTGTTAAGTTTTCCCTGAATTTGCCGTTTGGTTTAACGAAGCGCGGTCAGAAAGTCCTCAGAAAGAGCTCAAGGTCCTCTCAGCTCATGTTTTATCTTTCTTCTGAAGACTGCCAATATTTTTCTTACAAAGAATAAGAGCAGGAGAAATGTAAGAACAAGTGTTGCTGACACCGAAGTCCTACTTCCCATACATACACATTTGCAAATATAAATATATTACTTGTATTTATTTCCTCTTGCCTTCCCATTTTCCTCATACTTCACTAAATGCTTTTTAAAGCTTTATTATGATTGTTTAATGCAGGACTAAAAAAGCTACACTCTCTCTGTTTAACTCCATCCCCTGGATCATATTTAATCGTAATAATGTGGAGTGACAATGTCATGACAACCCCTTTAATCAGCTGGGATCCCTGAAATTAGCTTCCCCGATTTTGGCCTCTAGTTGCCTACTTAGAAACTTCATGGCAGAGGACAGCAACAATTCATTACAGCCAGGTGGAATAAGGATTTAGTTTCTCACAAGAAACAGTATTTTAAAATAGGTGTGCGTATACATAAGCATACATATATATTACCTTTTTTTACATATTAGATATGTGTAAATATTTCTTCCTGGATCGGGATGAAAAGTCAGAAACTCTACACTTTTCATGGGAATGAGATCCCGCTAATGTCTCTGTTGATTTGCCAGCTGCCAAACTCCTTTGCTTCCCACCCCTCTGATTGCTTTCCTGGATGCTCAGCTGCCCAGCTGCCGTGCTGCCTTGTTGGCTGCCCGAGGAGGCAGCTGCTCCGACGGGGAAGCGGAGGATCCCAGGGAGCCGGCAACTTGCCCACCCCGCTGCCAGCCAACTGGCTAGTGCCTTGTCAAGGCAGGCTGCCTGGAAACCTGTATTATTTCTGCTGAATTTTTTGATGGACTCCTGCAGGATCCATATGTCCTGTTTAATCAGTACTCCCTGATGGAGCAGTATTCCTTCAGGAACAGAAAACTAACAAGCCTCAATGTTTCTGTGGTATGTAGAAGCACTCTTCTCAAGTATGTCCTTAAGATATGACTGCACTAATGCATGCTCAACACACTTTCAGGATGTGCAGATGTATCAGAACAGTATTCAAACAGGGCTCAAGAAAAATGAAAAGAGAACCATGGGGGCACTGAAAGCTGATGACAGTGAGAGGCATTCAGGTGTTAGAAAAAAGGAGCAAGTGGGGCATTTCAGAAGGATAGGAATGATCTGAGAGAATGGGGGGAATTTTGGGGGGAATTCCTGATGAGCCAATGTCTTTAGCTTTTCGACATTAGAAAGCTATGAATGTGTCATGCTTCAGAAATGCTCGATTTATAAAAACTCAGGATTGCTGCATGAGTAGATAATAGCTAAAGAATATCATCTGTGGTTACGCAACAGCAAAGCCAAGTTCCTTGTCTTTCACTTACCTCAGTAGCAAGCCAAATGCCAATATAATGCCCTATGCCAGAGAAAGTGTTTTGATTTGGGATTTTTTCAGCTAGTAAATAGCATAAAATCCAACTAATATACCAAACAAAATCTATTTAAGACAGTACATATTTGAGAAGAGTGTATGACTTATCTGTATGTAGGTATGTATTTGATGATATTTTGAAGATGGTCTTTCTCCATAAATTATTATATTTAAAACAGTATTTCTCTTCTAAATTCCCCTCTTCCAGTTTATAGAAGTTTGGTTTTTGTCTTTTTTTTTTTTAACTTCCCTTTTCTGTTGTTCAACTCCAACTGAACTCTTCCTGTGGAAAACCCCCTTCATTTTCTAAGAAAATAACGTGAATGTAATATTTAGACCAATACATATATCCCTCAGCTTCTTCCCCTCCATATATCAAACATGTATTTTTTACTTTTTCTAATTTCTTCTCCTACCCCAGCTCACTATCCTTTTCTTCTTCTCTACCTAGTCTATTCCAATTCATTTCTTCTTCATTTGCTTCTGTTTCTTCACATTATAGAAAAGGTGTGGAGTACAACTTCCTTCCTTCAGCCTATTCAGGATTTTCTCTGTCTTTCCATTTCTTTCTCCTTGCCCTTCTGATTTCACTGTAACAAATTCCTTCCTTCCTTTTAACATTCAACTTTTGGATTTCTTCTTAATCACTCCCTCCTACTCCGCATTGACTCAGACTTTCTTTTCGTCCTCTCTTAACCCTCCCATGCCTTGCATCTTTCCTCCTCCCTGCATCAGTGCTTCTGCACTCACTCAACAGGCCTTTTAACAATTTTTCTACCACCTCCACTCAGCTCGTTATCTTTC
>NW_009637699.1:6298-10813 GCF_000690535.1 Cariama cristata | reverse complement strand
TGTTATTATTGTTAACAATAATAGTGGAAAAGAAGCTTTCCACAGAGAGCAAAAGAGAAGGTCTCTGCCAATGAACTCAACAATATAAAAAGAGATTATAGAGACAAAGGTGAGGTGGGTAGGACTGAAAAAGGCCATGGCACCTAATGGGAGCCCTTGTTGTTTAGTTCTCCATCATTCTGTTGCTTAAGCAACCTTCTACCAGAGGAAAACTGAGCTAGGGATTAAAGTACCTGCAAAGCTCAGTTTAGATAGGTAGCTCCTTCGGGCAACTGAGTGGGAGTGCTTCGACTGTGTCACTGCAGCCGTTTGTCAGAGGCATCTATATTCTTCTTTCTTTTCCAGCATTGCCTGCAGTATTTATTGTTCTGCCCTACAGATCTGACACTGTGTCATGCAGAAGAAAAAGGGGGGTGGGGTGGGTATTTATTTTTTTTAATCTGAATTACTCTCCAAATATTTAGCAGGGCTTACACCCGCATAAGTTAAACCTGCTCAAATCAGATTTAGTACAGGTCCATATGTTGCAGGCAGGCAGTGTGAGAGGCTATCCCTACTCTTAGTCTTCCTCCTCAAACAGCTAAAGGTCTTTGTCTGGGCCAAGAAGATCTGCTTATCTTAGATCCACCAGCTTTAGTAACACTTTTTTTCTGTAGTGTTTTACAAACTCTCTAAAACATCATGTCTGGCAGCTGAAGTCTATTTTATAGTTTTTTATTTAGAAGGGGAGGGAAGAAAGAGCTTGAGAAATACAGCCTTTGCCTAGCCTTCAGTCGGGTTTTGCATGTCGCCTAGCAGGTGAGTGCTAGCACAGCTGCTGCAGGTGCCTTGTGCAATTTGCTCAGCAACATATTCAAATTCCTGCAATGGTAATGAAATGAGAATTGTGGAGGAGGGAAAACAAAAGATGAGACAGGAGAGATGGAGCAGCAGCGAACGCAGTACTGGGCCCACCTCCTGCAGAGTCAATTCTCTCTCAACCTTCGGGGAAGGAGGGCAGAAGAGCAGGGCATCCCTCGTAAAGACTTTTAGTTCCTTTCACTCACCATGCACTAATGAATTGCTCTACCTGCCTTTGGCTTTTATGTTTAGAGAAAGAAATATGAGGATAACTTTATCTGTTACTACACATCTGTCAACATAGTTGAAACAGCCAGTGCACTCAAATGCTGTTAAGATGGGCAGAGGGCATCACGGTCTCATCTGTAACCACATATTTGTGACCACTGTAAGTCAGCATTGCTTCTGGAAGGTGCAGTCCTGTCTCTCCCTCGCTACCAGCTCTTCACTGACATCTCCATGGCATCTGCTTCTTCGCCCTCGCTACCAGCTCTTCACTGACATCTCAATGGTATCTGCTTCTTCATATCTACAAGAGGAGCTGTGAGCTGTACAGTTGCATGTATGGGCTGCATGGGGAAACTGGCCATTAGGAACTAATTTCAGCTTGAATCAGTATCTTGACTTGGTGAACCAAGCAACTGCCTGATCTCCTGTGCCAGCCTAACAGAGGTGGCAGCTCAAGGGCAGAAATTTGGTGGCCAGAGGCATCCAGTGTATGGCATTGATCTTTTTGGCAGCCATTCCAAATTACATTGGTTTAAATTGTGCATAAAGTGACCGACAAATAATGTAATTGGGCGAGAATTCACTGCTTTAGGAAAACAGGCCAAGCAAAGAAAGAGTTTAACAAGGTATAAGCAATGTTCATGTTACTTCCCAGTTACGAAGAGTGCAGCGGTGATGAGAGGCAAAACTGAGCAGTGGGTAGATCACTGCAGGTGGACTTTGTAGGCTGTCCTCTCTGTCCATCAGGTCAGACACACAACTGCCATGGCCATTCTGGTAAAAAAACCCTCTCCAAAGAGACATTTGTTATCAAAAAAGCCATCATCAAACAAAGCCAATAAACACCCTTCCCCAGTGCCTTGGGATGTTCCCTTAGACAGGACAAGCCTCTCCTATCTCTGCACCTTCAATTCATCATCTGGGAATCAGCTGCCCTGGTCGCTTGCCAGTGCCCACATTTTGCTGTCTGTCAGAGCAGGGTCAGCAGCTTCGCCGAGCCGGGGCAGGGGCCATGCACAGGCAATGCTGCTTCCCAGCAGTGGGGCCAGCACCATTATGGACGTCTTAGTCTCTAATGCAGCATCATGGTGTGCCTCATATTAATCCTGCCAGGGATTCAGAAGGGTTGATACATCTTCGGTTTTGATTTGTTTTTTCTGCTCCATTTGGACCTTTCTACACCAGCAGAATTCCCTTTTTGTTACAGGATCCCCAGTTTTAACAGAGAGATGACACTGATGTAAAGCGGGTTACCTGAATTGAGGAGTCCCTTCAGTGGTGCACAGAAAGGGAATCAGTGGAAGGTATTTGATAGGCACAGGTTAGCTCCCATAGGGTCACACTGCTAGGATTTGTGGCAAAAGATGCAATAATTCAGAACAAGGAATGTACAACATCAGCACAACTTCCAGTTTTAATATTGGTTTCAACTAAACCGAAAATAATCTCCAACAACAATACACCATGTAATTAACACAGCTCGATTTTCTGTCAGTCACTCTTTATTCCCTTAAAGATATCCAACTCAGTTTGGAAGAAGAACCCCACCGAAAAAAGAAAAATATCACTACCAACAGTAAAAACATCACTATTAAAATTAAAATGCTAAAAAATATAAAAAGTGTTACTTGGCTTGTTTATTAAATTGTCATAGTTCAGGTACCAAGAAACAAATGTTTAGCAGAAAGTTTGTGTATGTGTTTAGCATGGTTTCTTCTTCTTTTCCTTGGTAACAAAGAACTCAGTAAATGGATTTCTGTTTGTTAAAAATACAAGAGATATGTAAAAAACTGCATGAGTGAACACATTTGATATTTCAGCTGTAGTGTCATGTGTCATTTTAAATGAAAAGAAAAAGAACACTGTGGGGGATGGATGACCGAGAAGAGGAAGGCAGGATCAACCAACGTGTACAAAGGAGAACCCGAGGCAGTTAAAGGAATAGGTAAGGTGATTATTTCAGATTTAGGAGTAGCATGGCAGAAAGGGAATAAGGAAAGAGGATAAAAAGAGACACAATTGAAAAGGGTTAGGAAGATCTAGTTCTTTTTTTTTGTATGATTTTGGAGCTGAGTTCTTCAACAATCCAGTCTTGCAATACAGGAGAAGGGAAAGCAAAATGAAATGCTTGCTCTTTTCAAACTTAGCAGAAAAAATATGTTTTCATAACGTGTAATTTATTAGTGCCACTTATGACCATCAAAAGTTGGGACCAAGGATATGGCAAGGTCTTTAAAAGGATTTCAAAGCTGATGCTAATAAATCAGTTTAATTCTTTTGTTTATAAGGCCCAAAGACATGGATATAATTTGTTATAAGGTGATTTTCTCTGTCATTGGCTACAGACTTTTACAAATTAACTTTTATTAAAGAATGGGCATCTTAAAAAATAGACAAAATCTAATATAAAATAGTCCTTCAAACCGTTATTTACTTTTGGAGAATTAATAAGAAAGCTGGGGGGCAGGGGAAAGATAAAGCCTTCAGTCCCACTGCCTCTATTAACAGAACCAGGCCACACCTAGAAGCAGTCTGTTAAAAATAGCCAGCAGCTGTGTCCAAGTGAATTTAGAAGTTGAAGGGCCACTGCTCACCTATTTCATTTCCATTGCTTTAACCCCGTGTTTTCACTAGCCACCTGATGAAAATAAGGACCATTCCTTAGGCATCCCTTTGATGCCTCGTTTGCCTCAGGAGGGGGAGAGAAGGAAAGGGTTGGTATTTTTCCCTTCCTTTGAGTCACTGGAGACTTTCACAGCTGGAGACAGTATGTCAAAAAGACCCATTAGTAATTCATTAAATTCTCAGCTGCTTGGCTAGTGTATCATAATCACAGGCTCAGATATAAATCAGTCACCAGGGCTGGAGTCATCATGAAATTTTTCCTCTAGGCCAGGTAGGCAGAAGCAGTCTGACCTTCATAGCAAGGGGATGACCCGTCTCTTCAGGTTGGTTTATTTAAAAAATACCCTACTCCTGCAAGGCCTTAAGGCTTTGGCATTCTTCTTGATTTTTCCCCTGATATTCCTTCAGACATTATAGATTTGTCTTTTGGCTGTTACAGGCATTTTAAATTTGCTCTAGATCATTTAAAAATATTGTGTTATCTGAGGTCTGTAAGGGCATGTGGAGCGTATGTTTTATACTCTGTTTGAAGTAGTCTCTCTTGTACTCTTCCCGGTAATTTCAGGTTTATAGACTGAATGACCACGATTGTCTTTTCCAAGTTCATGTTCCTAAATTAAAGAGTTCCCTAACATCAAATTTGTCTTTTCTGAGTAGATGTTTTTAGGCTAAGCTCAAGCTTCTCTTCTCTTGAAGTCTTTTGCTTCAATGTATTTTATCCAAACATTCCTTATTTGTCTCCAGTTTTGGTTATTCTTCCTGAGGTGTGAATTGGTGATTCAAGTGCAAGATTTGAGCAGCGGTCTCTAGTTGAGATTCTTT
>NW_009637699.1:924-6048 GCF_000690535.1 Cariama cristata | reverse complement strand
TTCCCAAATCAACACTGATGTGCGTGCTAGTCAACTAAATGAGGTTACCCCACTATACACTTTTATTATGAAGCTTCTCGGTGAACCAGCTGTTAATCCACTGAACTCAGGCCATGCTAACTGTCCAAGTTCTTGACCAAACTGTCATGTGGCACAAAACCAAATGCTTCTTAGAAATCTCTCGCATTGACACTGTCAGTGTGCAGCAGGTCTGGAAACTTTGCCAGCCTACTAAGAAATCAGACAAGAAATCAGAGGTCATCCACAAGAGAGCACTGTGGAAATCTAACCTTGATGTAATGCATCATCAGAAAATGTCTTTGCTGTAGGGAATGACATCGAATGTCTGAGTTTCTGCTCTGCAGGTGGCATGAATCTGAGGTGGCTGACTTTCTCATTTGGGACGGTGGCTACAGTTCACTTTCTCCAAAACTTTTCAAGCCTCCTCTTTCATCACTGACAGAGCATTTCCACCAAAATTTCCTTTCTTTCAAAGAGGATTACTTCAGCAGAGGGGGTCAGTGAGCTCTAGACTCGGGCCGCTCTGACGCAGCACACCTGCAGTGACTCTCCACCTGCGGTGAAGGCCGCCATTGAACCTTTCCCTCCAAAAATCCCTCGGCCCAGGTTCCCCTGATTGAAGGCTCTCATTGTGAGGGCAAATCCAACATTTTTTTGAATTGGAGACACCAGGATTTGAATGTAAGGTCTTCTGCTTGATATTGCCCTAGCTGCCAAGCCCTGAAAATGCCACTCAGCTTTTGGGTTTGCTGAAAGGAAACGCATCAGTCTGTTTAGATGATGGTCCTCGAGCTGGCCAGAGCTCTTCAAGGAACCCATGTCCTGTCCACAGTTATTCTGGTCAGCTTTTTGGTGGTATCAGTAAGTTCCTGCCTGCTGTCAGAATCTGCTGTCATGAAGGGCGCATGTGTCAGGCAAGAGATTTATTTTTGACCCACCGCATCTGCAAATGAATTCTTTTAACAGCTACAATGACAGGTGTAATAAGCTGTCATTACCTTAGAAACAGGACTTTTGTCTTCTGCGGTACATCCAACACAGCTGAGAATCCAGGATCGGGTTCAAAAGAGAAAGACTCAAACCAGTGGGACCCTTTGGTACCTTTTTTTGATTTGATGATGGGGTAAGATAACAGCAGGTGCTTGCTGCAGGACTCTTGGGCGGGGTCTGCTACTTCCTTCTTAAATGTAATTCCGATCTAAATCAGAAGCTGACGATAAACCAAGGAACTGTCAGAGATTTTCGAAGATAAACTGCCAGTCTTCAGAGTCATGGTAAGACAAATAATTGCTTTCACATCATCCGTGTCACAACGTTTGTGAAGGACTGCAAGCAGTTCAAAAGGGTCCTGTGCTCAGACTGGCTATTGCTCGGCCCTCGAGGTCTGTCCTCCTCAGTACACCACTCTTGGGTCCTGCAAAAATCTGCTGGGGCTTTAAAGTCTTTTCATTTTTCTTTTTCAGAAAGTTTGCAGAAGGTCTTGTCCAGGGAACAATTTAAATGGCAAGTAATGTTAATTTCTTGCTATTAAGTTCCCAATATCAATTGGTTTTAGAGCAAACTGTTTGGATTGGATTCTTGTGAGATAACATCTATAGATCCAGGCTCCACTTTTGAACGCGGCAGTTTCTCCTGTATGCCGCATTCAGCTGAACAGTCCCAGCTGCAGACAGTCAGTCAGTCAGATGGTGCACGAACAAAACCTTCAATACTGAAATCATTTCAGGAAAAATAAAAGGAGGAAGAAGGACTTATTGCATAGTCCTGCCAGCCTCCGCTCCTCCCGGCTTTCTCCCCTATCCCCTCTTTGCTTCCTGCTGAACAACTTGTAGGTCAGTTTTCAGGTTTTCGCCTGAACTATCGCTGTCAGAAGCTGCTTCGTGTTTCCAGCTGAACCTTCCAGAGCACAGGGGAGCCAGAGGTCCTCCAAAAATGAGTTGTTATGTCTTAATTTCAAGTGCAAAATGCCCCCCCCCCGCTGCTCAAATGGTGGTGACTTCAGAGTAGAATTTCTTAATGATAAAGCCAGTAAACATCATTATAGTTCTGTAGTAAAAAATATTTAGATATGTTTGTGATAACAAATGGAATAAACACTTGAAGTTGCTACCTAAATTCAGTGAAGAATATGCCACAATTCTCTGCTGTGCAATTTCTCAAAAAAAAAAAAAGAAAAAATAGGTTATGAGATGCACTAAGTTTTAAGTTACGATATATATATGGCATGCTGATTTTTACATCTCTTTTAGTAATACTATTTTACTTCTTTAACTGTACAGTCTTCCACTGTCAGTCAGTTCATTAGCGTGTCCTGTGCCTTAAAAGCTGCTTGCAAAAAATCTTTAGATTCATAGAAATAAAGGACTGCAAAAGGCATTCAGGAGATCATCTAATCAAGTCCTCTGCACTGAGGCAGATCCAGTCTATCCGCCTCAACAGGCGCATATATATATATTAATATATATATATATGGCTGTTCAAAAACTCTGAATTTTAAGGAAGTACTGTGATCTGAAAACCAGGTGGAATCCTCTGTTACTTATCAGAAATTACAGCAGCCATCTATAAATTACTGCCTTGGCTATAATACATTCATGTTTTTGAGTTCATTTTTCACTTCCTCACCTCTTCTTTAGTAACAACCCTGCATTAAATCCCAGCTCGACAAAGTCAACAGGAAAATTCCCACGGACTTCAACAGAACCAGGTTTTCTCTCTGTTTTTCTTCTTGATTTAGCTGAATGGCCATGGAAATCTTTGGCTGACAGATTTATTTAAAAACAGTGAGACACCTAAATTTTAAATCTTTGCTTTAGCCTGTCATTTATTTGAGTGTGTCCTTTGGGAATACATTTAGATAATTTTTATATTTCAGAGTAAATCCTGAGGTAAAATGTCACTGCTAAACCAACATTTACCAATTTTTCATTTAATGGATTTGGGTTGAAGTGTTGAGCTTGACGGGAAAAATTAAAAGTTAGGTTTCTCACTGAGCCCTGATGACACAGGTACAGTTGGCTCTGCCTTGGGCAATGGAAAGCACTAGATTATCTCTCCGAGTCTCTGTCAGCCCTATGATACTTTGATTTAACCAGTTTGCTTTTAACTTCAATCAGACAGACTCGTGGCGAAGACAGATCAGAAAATAAAAAGAACATGCCACAGGAAAAAAATGTCATGTACTTGTTTAAATCCATTGGCTACAAGAAGCAAATAACTGGACTTATTTAGGCTCGCTGTGAACAGATTTTCAATTCTGAAATAAGATGCTGAGTGCAGTCTTAAGATGCTCTCTTTGATGTAAATCTCATGCTGAGATTCTTTCTCCATACAATGATGAGGAGGCACATTAGAGCTACCAACAAAAGGGCCAACTTAACTGTGACCTGAGAATGGGTTTTCAACCTGCCAGAATTGCCTGGGATTAGTAAAACAGTCCTCTTCCTCTGGTTGCAGACTGGTTGTCAGTATTTCAAGCGCTTTCTGAAGAATTCAAATATCAAAACAATTTAAAAAGAGACAAGGCTTTGCGCAATAATAGAAAACAAATCTGTTTTTTTGTTTTGTTTTTAAACAAGTCTTTAAGGTTCCTGGGCATAGAAAGAATCTGAAAAAGCTAATTAAAACTTGTGATTTAGATGTGGTGTGGCTCTAATTGGTTCTTTTCATTTTAAGGCTTGCTTCAACTCCCACAGCAGTGAATGGGAATCACTGCAGCAACTTCAGGGCCTCTCAAGCTCCTCTGCAGGGACACCCACTCTCTTGTTTCCTTGACTTCTTGTTTATGCTTTTGAAAATACACAAAGGATAACAATAAAAAAAAAAAAGTCCTGGTAACAAATGAAGCAACGAACCTGTCTGCTTGGTTTAATTTAAAACAGTAATTAAAGAGCAGTTTATTGCCCTCTAGATGGGTATAATGTCAATTCAAGGAAAGAAGGATGCAACTCTTCTAAAGGAAGAAAAAAGTGACCGCAGAGGTAAAGGACAAGGGTAAAACTAGGTGGCTTATAATAGTAAAGGGCCTAGTTGGGTTCCGATCCAACACTTTAAAACCCTAAATACTGAACATGTCAGTTAAAGAACAAAATTTAGTGGCCTTACTATTTGTATCCTAGAAACCCACTGAATGTGGGTCACATATTTGACCATCTTTGCTCAAGGAGTCACTAACTTTCCCAAACTAGCAGCATCGGGATGTTGCCGATCAAGATTTCAAAGTCAGCTATAGCAGTGTGCAGACCTCTTAGATCTTTTTTGGGGATGTGGGGGAGAGAAGAGGGACTATTCGCTTGCCTTTTGCAATATTGCTTTTAATTCATATGAGTATTCTGCTATCTGCCTCAAACAGACACACTTAAAGACTTACTTTTCCTGCTCATAAAAAAAGTCAATTCTGTCTTAACAGTGCCACTTAGATTTCCTTCCCGTGTGACCTGCTCCCAGGGCTAGAAGAAGATGTAAACCTAATCCGTGACTAGTTATGAAGGTCGGCAGAGAAGCTGGAGTCAAGGTAATACTTTGGTCATTTCTAGAGGAGCAATCAGTCCCATTTTGTGGTGGAAATATGCACCTCTGAGAGCAAAATAAAAGCAAAGAAACAAAAAGCAAATGGAGAGAAGCTTTGGGATTTATTTTGGAGTTGGCAAATTAATATGCTGCTTTATTTCTCAGCTTATCACTGCTGTCTCTTTTCCTCTTCACTCAGCCTAACTGTTACCTTGACCAAAGAAAATTCCTTATATGCCCTGGATAAAGAGGTAAAAGCAGGAGATCGTGTAGTGAGAAAGAGATTGACGCTTCCCTTCTGTTACCCTGGGAATCCACAGGTCAGACCAGTGTATCTAGTGCAGCACACTGACCTCTGAAATAAATTGTGTGATAAAACCCTTTGTAACCCTTCATGAGTTAAATCTGGTTTGATCCCCATTCTCTGTGGCATCAGCCCCCCAAAAGTGAGTGAGGATGGCAGAGGAGGAGGAGGATGTGGGGAAGAAGCTGGGTCCCATCACCAGGGATGATGCAGCCACTGTGAGAGAGAGCCCCGAGTGTGTTCTGCCTGAGATAACCGGAGAAGGGTACGAATGACAGAGTTTTGGGAAA
>NW_009637699.1:0-893 GCF_000690535.1 Cariama cristata | reverse complement strand
AGGGAAATGTCGTGTCAGACAGATGCAGAATAGTCTAAATCTCTTTCAAATCTAAATACCCCATTTTCACGTCTTCAAGGATATCACAAATCCTTTTTCTTTTTCTCTCACTCTTATTAAGTAAATATCTCAGTGGTACCTTCTGACAAAGAGTTATAGTTGCAAATTCTGTCATAACGTGAAATATTGTCTGGCATAGTTTTAAAAATTTGTAGTGCTTTTCAATCTACCCAGACCACCTGTATGCACTGCTCTCTGCAAGTTGAGATCTTATTCACTAACTATTTTTTTAACATATTTAGGGCTCCAGGAGGCAAGATTTTTAACCTGTGGGTTTAATGGTTTCTTAAGTCAGCACCTTTTTTTGCTAGCTTCTCATTAAGTCTTATTGTCATAAATTAAAAAAGCTGGTTTGGAGAAATAAACTTTGACAAGGTCCTTAGTTTGTGAATTGGCCTACCACAGACAGTCTACCACTTTCCTTGTCCTCAAAACAGAACCAAATTTATATACATTTCAGACTTTGCTCACGGCTTCTTTGTTCGATAAAAAAGGGGGGAAACAAAATAGTTTTCTTGCTGTATTCCCAAGGGAATCCCGCTAAATTAAAGCACATTTTAATCTCTTGAGCCGGCAGCTTTATTAGTAAGCGTTTCCCGATCTTCAGGGAAATCTAATTTCACAAATAGATCAGAGCCACTTCAAACGCAGCTTTCAGTTGCCATCCACCGGGGGACAAACGGGGAGGAGGGAGTTTGTCAGAAAAGCCCTTCTCTGAGCCCAAGAGTGATTACCAGAGGTGTCTCCATCGACTGCCACCCACCTAAAGTCGATACTACCCAAATGAGTACGCCGGTGCGGGCTATATAAGAGAAGCGCATGGCCCTGGAGGG
>NW_009637698.1:24478-35899 GCF_000690535.1 Cariama cristata | reverse complement strand
CCCCGCCGCGCCTGGGCACCGGAGCAACTCCATCAACATCGAGGGCGCTGGGCTTTCCCGGCAGCTCCCACAATTCCGGTAACTGGCATCGATTAAAACTAAAACCTGCGGGATCGCGGGGTCTGTGTCACGTAGTGTCCTTGCCAAAGCCTGCAGGGAGCACTGCCTGTTGCTAGCACGTGCGCTGTGCCCGGCGGGAGCCTGTGATGAGATTCACGTGTACGTTTTGCAGAAGATGTTTCTTTTCTGGCTGTTAGCTCTGTTATATGAAGGGCCGGCCTTCTAGCTGCATTCACACACATTATAAAGAAGTCTGGTGTGCTAGCGGTGGCATTTGGGTCTTGCCTCTTCCCCCAGCCATATAGTATAATAGTCTTTTTAGAACCTGCTGCTTAGGATCCAAATTTATAGCCTGTTTTTAGAAAGGATAGGCTATTATAGAACTGATTATGCATTTGCATATTCATCAGCCATATAGAGGAGGTAAAGAGCTGGGAAGGGAAAGAAGAAATGAATGGTCAATAGAGAAGGCTTCAAGG
Source organism: Cariama cristata (assembly GCF_000690535.1). Classification (NCBI taxonomy): domain Eukaryota; kingdom Metazoa; phylum Chordata; class Aves; order Cariamiformes; family Cariamidae; genus Cariama; species Cariama cristata. Next base: position 35,360 of record NW_009637698.1, on the reverse strand, counting down.
AGAGCACAGATTAAAAGGTCTATTTATTTTTTACAGCAGAAGCTAAAAAAGGACTGTGCACAATTCCCAACCCCCATTCCTTTTCATAGCAATTCCTTATGGGCCGCTGCCTCCCCTTGTATCTCCCTGCACTGTACTTCTCTTACACAGGCGTTCTTGCTCGCTCACTCTCAAGCACTTTCTCCGATTCACACACAAGTGTGAACACAAGCACAGATAAAATTACCTCCTTCACTTTTCTGTTTCTTCCACTACACACTTTCTTACCTCTATGACCACATCTGTCATATGATGAACCTTTTTTTGACATGGTACAATTAAAAACTAACATTAATGGTAAGCTCTTGGCCTACTTCTGTGTTTTTCTATTTGTCAAAACCCAGCATGCAGTCCTGGGATTGCTTTTGTCTCTTAACACTTCACTGCCTAGAGTCTAGAGGCCCAATTATGTAACTGCTTCTGACTTGTCTGACATGAGGGATAATGAGAATGCTACATACTCAGTTTGATCTAATTTCCCGTCCTCTTTTCAATTCAGAATTTATTTGGCCCATGTTTAGACAAAGGCGCTTTTGAGGAAAGTAAGATTTAGTGAGGAGGAGAGAACTGAAACTTTTAATTACTTGCACGTAACCATAAGTACATGTACTGTTTTAAACCTATGTTAAAGGTAGGGAAGGGGTGTTAATCTGTGTCCGGCTGCTTTGATGTATTTGCATCATTAGCCTGAGGATGAAGCCAGCCATGGGAGCCAGCTCAGCTGCACTTAATGGGAGGAAAACTTGTCCTTGAGGACGCACCCCAGCTCATTCACCAGTGCCCTTTCACACTCACTAACAAACCACAGGGACAAAGGGAGTGAAGGCAAGCAGGGAATGAATTTACATGTGGTAGAACTCCTTTCTTCCAAGAGTACATGTTTTGGAGAGTTTTTTGTGGAAATACCAGAATTTTCTTTTTCCTAGGTACCAGTATTCCTCTCTCCACCTGACTGTTCTCAGTAGTGGAGCTGCCATAGCTGAGAAGGAACATAGCTAATTCTCTTTTAGAGAGCTTAAAGAGGATGAAGATGAGGAAGCAAACTTGGAAGACAGAGAACACATACTTGAAACCTCAAAGGAAAAAAAAGAGTTGATAAAAATTCTTGCAAACTAACAAGAAAGTTTACTTCAGGTACACACTCAAATACATCTCAAATCTGGAAATTTGAGGTTAGAGCAATCCTAGGTAATAATGTTTGCTGAAAAAATGTTTCCCTGAAATCTTTGCACTGAGTAAAAAAATGCTTTTTGAGTATTAAGTACAGCTTTAAAATAGGATTATTTTTTTAGTCTGTGGTTGGAAGAATTTAATGGGATCAAGGGAGTAGAAATGGAGGATGATATGTCATTTTGAAGAATAAGAAATGTCTGCTGTTGTGTTCTACTCCAACTTATTTTTTTACTGCAAGTGCTACCTCTGTGCAGACATAGCAGGATAGATTTAACTTTTTATTAGTCTTTTTTACCATTGGAGAAAGAGAATGTTCCTGCACTCTAGGGAAATGTGGAAGATAACTCTAGGACTGTAGATGAACATCTGTATTGGTGCATCTGGAAATGATGCCTAGCATTAAATTTGTTTCAAAATTTCCTGCCCCGTGAATCTACCAGGTGCCAAGATCTCATAGGTCTGCTCTAACTGTATAAAGGCACAGAGACGTCATTGTCAGTAGGTTTCCTCATACTACTTCAGACTGCAAAAAGAAGCAATTGCTGAAATGTATTGCAGCGTTTTTAGCTTCCAGAAGCCACAAGAGATAAAATGCAGCTTTCAAATAGCTGGAGGTGACATGAAGGGCCAGACTGTCTTTTGTCTGAGGAGGGGGGGTACTTGAAGATGGCATACAGGTGCCTTGACTTTGCTTAAGTTTGGCTTCCAGATCTGATAATAAACGTGTTTTAGCTGTGTGGGGCTGTGGGCCCAAGTAACTAGTAAAGTCTCTGCTGCTTTGACTGCATGCTGGATTTTTTCTGCTGTTAGACACTGAAATGCACTTATTTGGTCCGTGCTTGCAAACCATTTAGCATTCTTGGTCCTGGGGCTGCAGTGAAGCTGAATAATTCAAAAAAGGAGTAGTTGCATAATTTTTTTCCATGTTAAGCTTCTACATTCATTTCTGTTTAATTTCACTGCATTCAAGTTAATTACTGGTATTACTAGTGTAACAACTGTTTATTATTGCACCTTCTGTATTTGTTAATAGTGAGCATAAGTGTTTCTTTTGGGGAATGTGTCTTTTTGTCTTTTTTTGTCTTAGGAGTTTTATTCCAGTTTTGAAATGAAATGGCATGGTTATTTTGCCTAATACTGTTCTCCCAGAACTTCCAGGCTAATCCATTTGGGAAGCATGGAAGATGTTCTCAAGAGATTTCTTATTGCTTAGCTACTGAAACACCTGCTAAAGCTGAGCTCTTAAAAAAACCTGCAAATTATTTAAATGTGAAAAAGAGTGGGTTGATCTGGAAAAGAAACTTCTCAAAAGACTAAAATTAGAATGGAATGTGTTAGAAGAGAAATACTGGTGGGGGAGGAGGACTAAGGTTTTTTTTAAAATAAAAATGCTATCACTTGAGTAATGATCAAGGAAATTCTGGTTAGGATATTAGCTGCTGCTCCAACCCAGAGCAGTTCCTGAATTCAGAAATAATTATGTTTCCCTGAAGATAGATATACAATACAGACTTCATCTGTTTTCTGAGGTAGTCTAACACAAGGCTCAGCTTGCTGTTTATAAATGAGACTTTTGAGTAAATGCTGTTAGTATACCAAATAAATGGCCATTTTCTTAAGAGCAACTAATAACAAATATGCTTTGCAGATTAAGTTCTGCTCTCCCAAAATTGCCTGAGTGAGCTCCCTTTCCACTTGCAGAAACCTTGTCAAGGTGAGGTTAACTTTCTTTTTTGCTTTCAGACATTTTGCATTGTTATCTTGCACTTTATCCCTGTGTGTTTGACTTTTGTCTTGGGTAAAAAACTAATTAGTTGTCTCAAGGGTAACGTTCCATGATGCAATGATTTTTGGTTTTTGGCGCAATTACAGTTGTACCATCTCTTCTTTTATTTCTGCACTTCTTGTGGTGTAAAGATTTTCAAGGAATCACACTACCTGGCAGGAAACAAGAAACTACATTGTATATAAAATGGTAAGGAGGAAAGTTCCAAGCAATGGGTAATAGTAGGGAAAATATCCTTCTGAGGGTAATAGAAGACCTCCACAAAGAAGTGAACCCAACTAGAACTTAATACTTTTTCTTCCTGTTTGAGAATGGGCTGTGGGTTTACTCCAATATTTATAGATGCCTCCTTTAGAGGTAACCCAAAAGGATGCTGGTCTTCCTTCAGGGTCCTAGAAGTCCCCTGCTTGATGGCATGGCAAGCAGCTCTGCCATGCTGGCCTCCCTGAGACTTCTTGCAGAGGTTGATGCACTTCTTCCATTTTTATTTCTCATACCCAAGGTGCTGTGGTGAATGGAGGGGTGTAAGTAGAGCCATTAGTCCTTTCAGCTCCTGCACAGGATGTTTTAACTTTTGCTTTTTCTCAGCTTTATACAGCATAAACATGTTTCAATTTCTTAGGAAATTCTGTTACTTTAAAATGCTATTTCCCATGGGATTTAAGCTTTTTTTCAATCAGCTCTGTAAAGCCCAATGCTAGTGTCCTGGGTCATAAAACTGTTATTCAAAAATCTCTTCCTGTTTATTGTACATTATGTCACTGAGAAGTAGCCACTTAGAGCAGAAATACTTTTATTTCCTCCTCCTGGCTTTTAAGTCTTTGTGTGGAATACTTCATTTAACTACAGAGAGTAAAATGAGGTGGTCTAATTATCTTCCTTTTAAATATTTTTATTTTCTTCTTCTTAATTTTGTTAGTTTGATGTATTTTACACTGCTTGGAAGTCATACATACTTCCTTTAGAGAGACTTGACTGCAGTATTTCAATTTCCCTAAACATAGAAAAAGAAATCCTATAGAAGCTTTTTGCTATAGGATATTTTAAATCTGAGGAGTAGGGAGGAATTGAATTTCCTGATTTCAAGTGACTCAGCTAGATCTGCCTCCTTGTTTTGTAATAGATTCTCTGCATCCAGCTCAAACCTTGGCTGGTACTCGGTAGAGCTATCAAATGTTTTCTCGATTAATTTGTTGTTCCTGCACAAAGTCAGTTTTTATGCTGTTCCTCGAAGATCCTGGAACAACTATCTAGTAAGCAGTCATTAGCTCGAAAAGTACATGACTCTGTGTCATAAGGCATCTGGTGCTATCACTTGAAGCTTCCGTCATCTCAAGTTACAACAATTATATGCCTAGCTAACAGGAACTCAGTAATAATAAGTGATTAGTTTGTTAATATTGTTTGCTTTCATAGCATATCTAGAGTCATGCACACGCGCACACACACATGTATGCATCAAACCTTCTTCCCATAATTACAATCTATTATAAACAGTTACTTTATTTCTACATGAAACTAAATGGTGGTGGTGTTCTGTACTAAGCAAATTAATTTTTAAAGCATTTCTTCTAAGCCTGAAACTTTTCTTTGTGGAATTCCTGAGATTGTGTGTTTTCCTTTGAAGTAGATTTTTTGTTCCCAACTTCAGAAAATTATTTCCAGTGAAAATTTGAAAAGAAAGTTCATGTTTGTTAAAAAGAAAGTTAATATTCGTGTGCCATGTATGATTGTATATGTTGAAGTAATAATGTGGAAGAATCTAATTAGTATTATCTAGGCAACTGAAAACCTTGAGCTTGCTTGATTAGAATTAACTGCTGCATACATGAAAGGAGAAATTTAATTCAAATTTCTGTTAGTCAGAAATACCATTCTGCCAAAAATATTTTTTTAAAAATAAAAAGACACGCTAGTCTTCTGTTTGTATGATGATTTCCATGTCAAGAGTGATTTTGTGTGCTTACACCTTTGAAGTTACATATCCTAAAGTTAAGTACACGTAGGAGTATTTCAAGTGTTGTGGTCCAAATGCTTTCAATTCAGAAGTACAAATCAAATATATATTTGCGTATGGAGAGATACATACTCTGGCGCAAAGCCTCAAAAAATTCGATCTGAGCTTTTGTTGTCAGGTGCACTTTTTTATTTCTTCCCACAGCATCACTGAAGTAAGGTTCTCACTGCCAGTAAATGTTGTGTGGTTTCATGTCTCTGTCATCTCTTTCCCATCTGCCGCTGGACATTGCTTAGTCCAAAGAAGAGGAGGAGAGTAGCAGTGGGGACGAGCTCTGGGTGGAATTGCCTGTGTTATTCTGCAGATGCAGATGAGGCATGGCAGGTCAGCTAAAAGGACATAGAGTTATTTGTCTGTCTGTACGTATTGCTTGGTATCTGTAACTCAGCTCTGTAGGAAACCTTAGTTTCACGGGAAGCTGCCTGGCAGATCGTGTCATATCATCTTGTCTCTGAGAGCAGGCCCAGTCCTAGTAGGCATATGTTGGAGGAGAGAAGGTATTAGCGCAGAATGAGAACTTGTCCTATAGTATGAATGGTGAGCGGGAGTGAGCAGTATGTTTGCTCTGAGGGCTGGACCTCTCATACTCACGGCATCTGGATGCAGGAACATGATCCTCCAGCCACGGTTACTGGCAGCTCTCCCCACTTACGGTCTGCTGTGCTATGTGGCAGATGGGGGGCCAAATAGGCTGTCTGTGTTGGAGTGGTGGTTGGCACTTGGCTGACCACTTTTAAGTCATACTTGGGGTTTTTTTTTCTGTTTTTCCCAAAACAATCAGATTATAAGGAGAAAACTATGTTCTGTTGAAATAGTCTTACAGAGAGGGAAAGGCTGTTTTGTTTGCTGAACGTTAGCTTTGTGTTGATTTGTGCATCACAAGCTATCAAGGAGCCTGGTAAAACACTAACTCTTGATCTGAAATTCTGCCAGCCACAAGGATGTCAGCATGTTTGGTGTCAGGGCTTAGACCAGATTTGGAGAGTGTCTGCCCATCTTTGTAAGGCCTGAGGCCAGGTGACACAAGTCAATGTGTCATGGCAACGTCATAGACGACCGATGTCCAGCCTTTCTGTCAAGCCCAGACAGCATGGACAACATATTCTGATCTAGAAGGACACAGGGGGGCAGATGGCAATTTCTACAAGTGTTTGAACATATTTTAGGCAGGCACCTCTGTGTGACAGTTGGCAGCGACAAAATCTTGGTATACGACCAGTTGTCACAAAAGTGGGAATACAGTGCTCACATGATGGAGACATGCACAAGCTGCTGTCCCATTATACAATGGGAGCAGGAAAAGAAATCATCAGGGAATGGTCAATGTTGAATTTCATGTTCTGTTGGTCTGTATGTTTAGCTCAGAGGTTGGACATCAGCCCTCCTTGATGTAGAAATTAATAGATTCTCTTTGAAAGCAGATCAGAGTGTGTTCAACTATGCACCAATGTGCAGAAATATAAATGTTAGACTAAATTCCAAAATCTGAGCACATGTAGCAACAAAGGAGACAGAGTATATAAAGTGCACAAGCAGACTTGGCATCATGCCTTATTTTGAAAATAATTCATAGTAATCCGAGTGTTATTTAGAATGCTATTGTGGGCATTAAATACTTGTTTTATGAAGAAACTGTGCAATATTCCTATCCTTGAAAGCTGAAAAGGACTTATTAAACACCTTAGGGTGTTTGAAATAATAGTCCTAAAGTTTAACTCTGGATATGCTTTCAAGGGAAGCAAGAAAAAGTTGATTCTGTGAATCTGAAAGGAGTTGGGATGAAGTGTGGGCTGCACTGAGCATCAGTTCATCTGTATCTGTCTCTGCAGCTGTAGGACTGCAAGGGAGAGTAAAACCCAGGTTTCCGTGATGGCAGAAGTTAGACCTTGAATTCCTGTAATTCCTGCATTGGAGGGCAAAATGGAGGCTACAGTAATTTGTTTCTCATTTAGTCTTTCATCTTCTATCTTTATTCATGTCACTAGAGATAGGATCGCTCTGACAGCTATAAAGGGGGGAGTAGGACATTTCAGACAGTTACCTGCCACGTTCGTGATAAATGAAGAGCCCCATCCATGCACGCAGAGTGAACTGCAGAACTCGGAGGATGTGCTGAGTTCCTGCACAGAGTGTGTAAGAGACCTGACCTTGGGCTGCTGGGGACAGTCCTGTGTCTGCCATCACAGCTGTTTTGTTTCTCACAGCTTTTTAAAATAATTTTTTAATAGGAAAGGTGTGGTCCTGTAAAAGACTCCTGTGCTCTTCTTTTTGACTCGCATGTATGTTCCTTTCCACTGTTTTCCTGGACTAATGTCTCACGCAATGCAAATTATTCTATGATTCTATGATTTACACTGTCATTGGGAGTGAACATTCAGAGATCGTCCTCTGATCATGTAGTGTAATCACTGAGAGAGCCAGGCAGCAGCTATTGACAAAGAGGAGATAATGTCCCTTTGAATGTCCCCAATTAGGATAATTCTGTTTTTTAGCTGTTCATTCATTAGCAGAGAAGTAAACAGTGCAGACAGACGGTTGTGAAGCAGAGTGTTTATTCACTTGTTTTCTAGCCTTCTCTCCAGATTAATGAAATGACTCATAGGCAGTAATAACATGCTTGCAGGGGAAAAGGAAGAAAAAAAGAAAAACCAACACTGGAGGTGGGACAAGTGAGGCCAAATCTTTCTGTCAGGACACCCACATCTCACCATACCTACATATGTGATTTGATTCTCCTTGTTAAATGTAAAGAATGGATCGGTTTTAAAGATAGCCAAAACCCTTAGGGCAGAAGAATCAAATGGGCATCTAATAAGTGCAGGTTGGTTTAGGTATGTGTGGAGAAAAAAGGATGGCTGGTACAAATGTAAGACTATGCAATTGCTTGTAAATGTTTCTGTGCAAAATTACTTTTAAGTGTTTTCCTACCTTCTTTGCCTCTTTGGCAAAGAGGACGAATGGTGTGCCTCACGTAAGTGTGTAATATCTGTTCTATCTCTGCCTCTATATGCTGCCAAACATACTCTCTGTGCTTTTTCTGAAATGCCCATCCCATAATCATGCTCAAACCCTTACCAGTCTTAATAATGGTAGAAGTAGAATAGTGAGAGTAGTCTGATTTCAAAGATACCCAAGGACTTACTGGCCTTTGAGAATCTGGAACTGAAAGACTTGGAACGATGACATGAATTTGGGGCAGAGAAGGAGACTGAACACAAAACTAGGTATCACAGATGCACTTTCAACAGCGGACCGTCTCGGTCCTCTCTACTGTAACCTCTCAAGGAACACTTGGACCCATCTTTGCGAAGATTATTTATCTGCTTTTGAATTGTTTACTAATACAAATCTACAAAGTTTCCATAATAAAAGCTACAGGAGTGATGAAGCATGGGCATGTTTTAGCTTAACAGCAGGATTTTTCGGCAAGGTTCAACAAACTGAAAGCAGGACAGGAAAGGAATAATAATTGTGGAAATCCTGAGAAGAATTAATTACAGCATATACTACCAGGCAACTCTGATGTTGAAAAAAATAAACTGAGACGCACCTATGTGATACTTTCACATACAGAAAATACTGCTCAGCATTTGTATTAGATTCTGAATTAATAATAATTTTTGTGTTATCTAAGGGAAATAATATGTATAATGCTGTCATAAAGACCTCTTTGAATATGGCTTTTTCTCCATGGGAATACATATCGCACAGAAACACAGACCCCCTCAGCCAGCTCCTGTTCTGAAAACTGCTTAATTTATAAAATCTCCAAAAATTGTTATATAGCCAAGATATTCTGCGGTTTATTGTTGCCTTATTTACAACTGTTTATTGGTAGTTTCTGTGTCGTTTCATTTTGAGAGGAGCCAGTATATCTAGGTGGAGACTTAAGCCACACAAGGCAAAAAATGGGGATGAAGCTGGAGAAGGAAAAGGAACTTATCAAAGCCTGTAGAGAAGAAGTGAGGATAATTAATCAGACAAATGGAGATAGAGAGCAGGTGTGCAGAGGGAATAGTCTGATGGAACAAAAGGCAGTGGAATGAAAATGAATGTCAGAAGAGGTGAGTTTTTCTCTATTTTATAATTTATAAACTGCAGCAACAAAAGTTTTCCTTGTCAGCCTGAATTTTTATTTTTTGAAACATAGCCTTACAAACATTAATCAAAGCAGTAGCATTTTAAATGCTTTTAACTGCAATTTATTTAACATAAATAAATTGATTCAATGCTGACCATTTAAACAATGGGATATGAAGCCCCCTCACAAGCCTATAAATTCCAGCAAAGGACTAAAAGACTTTATGTGAGAAAGTAGTTTCTATAATATGGGTAAAGGAAATATATTACAGATGGAAACGGGGAAGAGAAGGGGAAATGTAGGGCAAGGGCAAAACCAGTTTTCCCTTGACAAGTTTGTAAACCAAACACTGCAGTATTTAGGTCAGTACGAGAGGCAAAAAATACAGTTTATAAACTAAAATCAAACTGAGCAGTTAAGGTTCACATGCAAGCAGACAGTCTAAGGTCAATCCTCCCATTTCTCTGTGCAGCAACATAGTGTCACCTACTTCTCCAGGAAGCAAGAGTGTGGCTGACAACCCCAAAGACCATCAGAAATGGAAATTCATTCACTGCTTTTGCAGAGAGAAGCAGCTAGTCTGTCTTACTGTTTTGAGATAGAAGGGAAATGCTCTCTATCTTTTTTTTGCCATTCCCACACAGAGCTGCTAAGGACCCTGTTGCTGCATTAAGGCTTTTCAGGTCCCATCTGCACTTTTTCTCTTCTCGGGACAGTACTGAAGTATTTTCCTCAGCGTGCCGTTTTGCTGTTCCCTGGAAGCTAGAAGACTGGGAAGGCATGAGCATATACAGAAGGTTTGTGGAGCCAATCAAAAGGATTGGCTTGCTTAGAAGATCAAAAGGAAAAATTTGGAGGAGTAGTTTGGAATTAATAAAAAGAAACAGGAAGGAAAGAAACTTGAGGGATCCAAAGACCATGATCCTACAGATTTGCAAATGGGATCATCTCAGATGGTAACACACCTGAGCTGATTATCTGGAGCTAGGCTGCCAAGACTAATGTGAATGCCCACTTCTTTTCTTGCAGCTGTTCCCGCTTCTGACCAAATTGACTAGGAAATGCTAACTGTAATGAGGTAACAACAGCACAAGCAAAGAAGTAAGTTGTTGACAAAGAAATAAGGTTCTTTAGTAATAACTGTCTGAAATATCTGAGTCTACCAGAGCGTTAGAGTAGAAGCAGAGATGCATGGATTGGGCCCTCTTGGGATGGTGGGGTACAGATAAGTGAGTTCAGAGTAGTGATTCAGATAATTTCTCCCTTTTATTTGATTGAAGTTATGGCTTCATTATAAAGTTTAAACTGATGCTAAAATACAGAAAAAATATATTTTGAGCCAAGTGAATGTCAGGGTCTAGTAATTGCAATTTAATAGTGTGATTGACTTTTCCCACAAAGGTGATGGCAGGGGCCTCAGGTGGTCTTTTAGGTGTCCCCCTCCTTGCATAGAATTTTTATTTGTAAAAGTATGTGACTTCATCAGTATGTGAGTTCATCAGTTTTCCAATAAACATAAGCTAGCTTTTTACGTGAGAAATCAAAGACTGTGTCCTAGGTATGTAGGAAAGTTAACAGAACTTTTCTGTTTTAGCTGCAGAGGAAGCAAACTACCAGAGTTGTTGCGGCAATTCTCAGTTGGGTTTTTTTTTTTCTTTCTTTCTTTCTTTTTTAAGGAGTTGTTTGGCTTTTTTTTAAGTTAGAGGAAATATTAGCAGAGACTGGTCTGGACTGGAAGCTGAAGAAATTGTTCTGTATGCAAGCTTAGCAAGGCGGTCTGTCTTTA
>NW_009637698.1:6416-24456 GCF_000690535.1 Cariama cristata | reverse complement strand
CTCTCGCCCTGGGGATTTAACCAAGATGCATGTTTAGGTCCAGGTTTGGCGGGGGGGAGGGGAGAGGAAAGAGGTACAGTGGGATCATAACTCTGATATTTGCAGTCATTTGCCTTCTCTCGGAAGTTCAGTGAGAGTTTTGGATGGAGATGGCAAAAGGTAAAATCATAACTTCTTAGCATTAAAATAGACCGGCCAACACAATTTTTCCAGGGTCATCACTGTTCTCAAACTCTTAGTACTGCAGCTTCTCTGCAAATAGTTGAATTTTATACTCTTCATTAGCTAGTAACCGTACTCAATACATTAAAAACAAGCAAACAAAAATAACTTCTTCCAGGCTTTGCATTCGTTTCATGGTAGATGCTTACTTAACCTCTGCCACGTCTAATCATCAGAATCTAAAACTATGCTGATGAACTTTCTGAGATTAGGGAACTTTTTAATGGTGTTTATTCCTGGAGTTTTTTAAATAATTGGCCTGTGCATGCTGTGCTAACAGATACACTTGCCTCTGAAGGGTTTCATCAGTTCCCTGTAATATGAAAGTCCAGGAACATTTTTCATGTATTGCAAATAAATGAGAAAATAATTTAATCCATGTGAATTTAGTACTTGTGAAAGCAGCAGACTTGACAGCTTCAGTGAGAAGTCCTTTGCTTAGCTATAGAACAGAACTATTGTAAACAGCTTCCTTCTGTCAGCATCAGCCCTACGTGGGATTTTTGTAATACCCTTAAAAACACATTCCTGGTGTGAAATGTGTTTGAACTCCACGTCATCCAGCCTTGGCATCTGTAGTCGTGGCATCAGTGATACAGGACCTGTACCATGAACTCTTTACAATGGCATTTAAAACTGCCTTGTAGTGGGGTGACAGCTGTAGGAGTAGTAGGTTTGGGTGACTTTCATTTTGCACTGCAGGGAATGCACTTACGATCTAAATAACTTTTTCCCTTATTCATGGGCAAACCTATACATGGAGTTTGCAGTCCAGTTCCATTAAAAAAGTAAGTGTATTCATAGCTTTTAGATGAGCACTCTTATGTTCACTTTATTATCAGTACCTAGATATTTGGTATGTTGTTTAAAAATCTGTCTGGGTAATTATTTATGCTTTACCCATAGGATACGCCCAAAAACCCAAAACAAAATATAAAACCCATAAAGCCTCCATGTAGATGCTGGTGGGTGATCTTTTTTTCTGCTTTCTCAAAAGGAGGTTATAAATTCCCTATTACTGATCCAGTAAGTTAATAGTGCAAATGTTTAAAGCAGTCATGAATCATTAATTTGAGTTAACAGGAACCCACAGAAAAACAGGAATAAGTTCACGAGAAAATTATTCCCATAGAGAAATCTGTTGTCTCTCTCTTTTCATACATGATATTTACCCTAATCCAAGGTGAATTTCTTTTCATCCTTTAGAGATTTAAAAACTAAGAGTCATCTTTTAGCTGCTTACTAAGAATAAAAATGTGCCTAGAATACTTTAGGGCTGCTATGTTCCATAGGGTCCCTATTGTGCTTTGTGTAATGTACTCATAGCTCACCATGGGTGTTCTTATATGGCTTCGTTTTTTTGTGAAGCCTTCTTATTTTTAGAATAAGCTTATGCTCTGCTGCAGTGTCCCAAAGTTTCATGGATATGCAGATGGAAGAAAATTGCTACCATAAATCAGTCTTAAAAGAAAGAGATTGCAAAAGTAGGACAAGGTACCATCTTCAGATGTTAGAAGAAAAAAAAAAAAAGAAAAAGCTGGGATTTTAATTAATCCTAAACTGACTGGCTAGCTGGTTGTTTGGATAAAGTACCATGGTGATTTTTGTTCAGGGAATAGTATTTTACAAGTAATGCATTTCCATGATGTGCATCGGGGACAAAAAAAGTCAGCATTCAGCTATGAACATTGACCTTGGGAGCATGACAACACAGCAAACATTTCTGGGATCATCTCTGGAAAGTTGTTCAGAACACTTTCTGGCAGGGAGGCACGCACCACTTCTAACACGGCAAGTCCTGTTGTCGTGTGTGGCATGTGTAGGAGCGGGCTGTCATTACCAGGAAGAGAGTATATATAAATATTCCTCAGCTAATGGATTAGAAACATGCTTGTAAGAGGTGAAGGGAGATGGGGAAATGATGACGCTGACAGTAAGTGTTGAGGGGAAGCACTAGGCACTTTGTCAGTGGTGGTGATCGTGGTGGCAATGCGTTGTTATTTGCAAGGACAAACTCCTATGCCAGTCACTTGCTTATGTTATTATTCATACATAATGCATTGATATTTTTAGAGTATGGTTGTGTTCAAGCTCAAAATTACTTTTATTGTGATTTTATTTATTGTGTTTTTCATTTTATTTTGGTTTTAGGTTTCATTTGATTTAGGGGAAAAATTACTGATGGAAGTAGTACTTTAAAGTTTATTCTTATGCCACACTTGAAAATATATGAGTCTGTCATGCCTCCGTCGTTTTATCTGATTAGAATGGCTTTTCTTCTCTGGCCTGCTAATAGGCTGGAGTTCTGTGTTACAGGCAATGCAGTGATGACCAGCCAAATATAAAACATCGTAGGACAGGCAGCGGTAGCACACAAATCTTGTAAATAGTATCTAATACATCTGAGGGAGTAAACAAGATTTCCTGAGTTTGTCTTGTAGGCATGTGAAGATGGAAGGGTCCTCACTGTTTGGTTCACTCTTTTCCCTCTGTATCAGAGAGACATTTATCTGCATACTTATGAACACCAAGCAGTGATCTTACAGCATCACCTAGAAATGGAAGATACTGCCAGTTCTTCTTTCTCAAGCTTGTTTAACCAGTGAGTCAAATGGAGAGTTGCATTACAGTCTGGTAGATTGTGTTCCTACTCACAGGAAAGAAAACTTGCACTGATGAATGAGAATTATGTTGTGAGTAACAGAAAGATGACATCCCAAGTCCTCTAAATTCTCTAGAACTAGCACTATTCCTTAAAAAAAAAAAAAAAGCCAGGCAGTCATGATGGGCAGCTAATGAGATTTGTGCAAACATGATGCAGGAGATCTGGATGTTGGACTGAAATGCAATGTCTTGTCAACAGGTGCATAGATTTGGATAATGGCCAGTATATTTTTGTGTTGTTTTTCACACATTTAAGGTGTTTCTTTGTGTAACATGGGCAGTACTGTTCCTCTTACTATCTCTTACTTTTTAACTTCCTCTGATACTGTAAGGTAAAATATTTGCTAATTTTTCCTTTTTGTTTTGTGGTTTAAATTTTAATTATCTAAGAATTTAGGAGTGGATTTTAGATTGTGTCGTATTTTTCTCAGTAAAATACAGGAAGCTGTGTGTTTGTATGTATGTATGCATACATATGTATGCATATTTAGATTTGGAGACTTGAATACTTGCTGTACCTATGTAGGAGTTGGCAGGAACTGAGTTAACGGCCGTATAAGCAGCTGCAGCAAGTAAGCATTGTGTGTTCAGTGTTGGGGAAAAGAAGGTGACTTCTAGGGCCTAAGCAAATTTGAAAAGTCGTTACAAAACACAGCAGAGCTTAATTCAGGGACACCGTTACTGAGAATTCAGTAAGCCTTGTTCTTTTAGCTTAATTCTCTCTAAGTGAATTAAATTCCTCTGAAATAAGTGTGTGTAGGAACAGTTCTGCTTAAAATTCATACAGTATTTTAATCTGATTTAACTTGCTAGATAGACAACCAATAATTTTCCCCTTATCTTGAATAATTCTATATGTGGATAACACTGTAGGGTGAAATAAATAAGATTACTTTTTTATTTGACTGGTTTTATTTTAGGATAAGAAAACAATTGTTATGAAAATACAACATTCTAGCACCTTTCTGTTGTAGCTTTCTGCATATTTCCCCACCAACAGCATTAAGAGGAAATTATTATGGTTCCTTTTCTGTTCCTCTTTCAGTGATTATTTAGAGCTAGGAGATTATTATCTGGAAGATTCTGCTTGATAGTGATCCCTTCTGCTGTTCTTGAAAGTGAATTAGGATTAGGAAAGTAACCCTTTATCATGAATAAGAAATACCAAAAGGTCACAAGTAGGTCACCTACAAACTTTTTTGTGGTCATTTCTTGTAGACAGTTTTGGCTGGAAGGATTTTGCCGTTACATTTTTCTGAATCTGTTTTATTTGGCTTTTCTCTTATTACTGCACCATAGCTGCAATCATCTGAAAATCTTTTCCACATTATTCTAATTATTCTTCCAAGTTTCTCTTCTCTTGCTCTTTTCTTGCCCTCCTTCAGTATATCTCAGTCTCATCTTTATTAATTAGCATTTTGTAGCTTCAAAGTACTTACAGGAACAGAAAGTTGTTTATAGAGTTCCTATTAGGCAAGTTGTACACCAATGAGAATTAACTGATTTGCCTTGGGGGAGGTTTGGTGTGCAAACCAGGATTAGAAATCTGTTCCTAACCTTCCATTTTGTGATTTAGGTGGTATTTTCATCTTTCTTTCCTGCCTTCTCATCTTTATTTTTTCTGACCTGTATTCTTTTTTCTTTCCTCCTTGCATAAATGCCTCTTGCATTCATTCAAAAAGCAGCAACTCTGACCAGGACTTTTGCCAGATGGCTTTATATACCAAACACAAGTCTGTTCTGGAAGCGCTGATTCAGCACAGAAAGAGATAGCTTTATGGCAGTGACAATATTCACTGAAAACTGTTGGAAAATATGCTAGAGCTAGACACAGCCACAATTCTTAACTAGCTGATGAGCCCTTCCAGAAGCTTTGCTTAATGAGGATGTTACCCTTAGATGGGGACATTTCCTGCAGCTGCTGTTGCGTGGTTATGAGCTCGGATTATCCTGCCAGTTTTCCTGTCCCTGCTGTGAAGGGCTCTCAGAAACAGGATCCTAAGGACTAAAAACCTGATTAGACTGGACTTTAACTTAGAGTTCAGCCATGTGTCCAGTGACAAAATCTTCAGCCCTTATTCACCCACTGTGCACTACATGGAGTTTCTACAATCAGATTTGGGATTTATTTTTTGAACTTCAGCAGGGAACTTTTTTACTTACAAGTTAATGATTCTATTACCTACTGAAATCAGCTGGTGATGTTAGTATCTGCTTATCCTTTCTTTCCCATGAGAAAGGAGATCCCCTCTGGTATAATTTTCTCTTGAAACCTTAAGAGCTTTTTTGACATACATCATGGAAAGTAAAGTTTTGGGGTATTCAGAATTCCTTTATTTATGTTGGTTTCATTGCAGTTACACAAATCTAAAACACAGGTTCGTGATGAAATGTAGTTTCTCCCAAGTAGTTCCTGGAAAATAGTATAAATAAAATATCTTCCAGTTAAGTAGCATAAACAGAGAAAAAAAGAAAATAATTTCAAGTATGATTGAACTTCATTTATCTGTGTTTCTTCTGCATATAGGCAGACAGTTCCATTCCTGTAAATCAGAGAGGGAAGGGAAAACTTTTTAATACATTTTATGGTCCAAATTTTGTGTTATTAACTAAAGTCCATATGACAAGAAAAAAAAAAACTATTAAGTACCACATATTCTGTCTCTCCTACTGTAAGGCAAAAGATATGAAAAATAGTGTATGAATGTAGAGCTAACTCTACAGCTTTACAGCTAGAACTGATAGATCTCAACTCTTAGCTGAGAGAGGATGGTGGCATGATTTAAAAAAAGGAGATGCAGTTGAGACAAGAAGCATGGGGACTGGAAGTCTAGGGTCCCCAAACTTGAAAGAGCGCTAGACCCAAATCCAGTTCTTTTAAAGTGCAGCCTGACATAAGGTGTCCTCCAGAGAAAACCACTGAAGATCTGCATAAGAACAGACATCAGAAAAATGGCTGAGTGGAAGAATCTTGTTTGTGTTTATTCTGTTTTTTACAGAACATTTTAACTAAGAAAATCCCTTATTTGATAGTGAATTTGTAGATATTATTTGCCCTTAACCTTCTGTTCAGGGCACACTGTGAAGGATTAATATAGTGGCCAGTTTAGGTGTTCTGTAGAAGTTAGTCCAGCAACAAAGCAACTATTCACTGTTAAAATTAATGGGTAAATGGAAGGCATCTATGAGGAGGAAGGAAATAATTTGGCATCATTTTCAGTCCCCAGGCCTCTAGGCTGTGGTTTCTAGAGAGAGAAGAGACCACATTTTCTGACTTGAAGCGGTTATCAGTTTGTGATCTGGAGGTTTCCAGAGAGTCTAAGGACTGCTTTTAAGGGCCTACTAAAAGAAAAATTACTTGACTATTGTAGGCCTAAATTCAACTAAGAGTTGTATTTCCATTGTAAAATATTTTTGTAAACAGCATGTAGGAGAGTGCGTTGAAAGTACGTGCATGCTCCAGGAGAAACGGGAGCTCCATCAATGAAGTAGCTGAGATGTACTCAAAGGGCACTAGGTTCCTGACCACTAGAAATAACAGCTTTTCCCTTTCCTCTCTCTGAGCTGATTTAACTTGAACCTGGGACTCTATTCTGCTGCACTGAGCAAGGTGAGGTTGCGCAGGAGGGCAGAATCGACTTCAAGGGCTTCTTGGGGGCAGGTAGAAGGAAAAGAAACCTTTTGTTCCTTCCTCCAGAACTCCCATTTAATTGTTAAGTTGGATTCTTTGAGCACTTCTTGTGGCATATGTTTATGTGGTTTTGCACTCTGCATGTATAAATTTGTACTTCTATTTCTTCTTTAAAGCAATCCTGAGTCTCCCATGCATTATCTGGATAAAGAAATCTGCCCAAATTCCATCACTGTTTAGAAGATAACATTGAATATTATATAGTACAACTTCAGAAAGTTAATATGAACACAAGAGAGTGCTGCTTCTATAAACTACTGTTTCCTTTTTGGAAGATGGGAAAAGAAAGCTGTGTAACTTCTTCTAGAATATAGAATACAGAAACCATTCCCTGCTTTCCTGCTTGGCGTGTTCAGAATGTAAATGCGTATAAAAACCAGTCACTTATCAGCGTTCCTGAGAAACCACTGCTTACAAAAGAAGGATAGTAGGGGAAGGGTGTTGTAATTATATGTTGACCTCTCACTTCCCGAGAGAACTCCATGAAATCTGAAATGATTGCCTAGTGCCCTGGTACATACTCGTCTCCCTTTGGGATTAATAAACTTAGGTGTCTTTGTGGCCTCTGAGGTATGTGACCTTAGTGGGATGCACACACAGGCGCCGTTAAGATCAGCATGAAGAAGTATCAAAGCAGAAAGGGAGAGCAGTGGTGATGAGTGCCCCATGTGGCAGTGGCAGATCTAGGTTCTTTGTCTTTTATGGGCTCCATGGATTTCAAACCTTTGTCACTCATTTGCCAGGAAGGTGCTTTTGCCATGAGATTAGAAATTTGCCAATGGCTAGAAAAAAAAATCAAGATCTAGAGGCCTGGAGAGAATGAGTAAGAGGGAGAAAAAATTTTATGGTTTAATGGGGAGGCCATTCATGCAAAGTTTCTGTTTCACTTCCCAGGGCTGTTGATATTTGGTGCCTTCATTGGATAAAATACATAACCACTTTTCCACAATCAAAGCTAATTAGTGTTTTTGCAACCCTTGACTTACGTAACTGTTTCCAAGCGCTAGCTCAGTTGTTAACACCGTGGGCCACTGTGCAGTGCAAATATGTCCTTAATCCAGATGTCTCAGGTTTGCAATGCGTGTTTGTAAGTGGGTGTGTTAGATCAGGGATGGATTTGATTTAAGAAAAACTCTTCAGTCTTTACCGTTGGTTGGCTTAAGTATTGCATCGCTCTACCTATTATCTGTTGTGAAACCTGCTTTTAGGTGCCTGACTTTTTTTTATGAATTGTGCAGGAAGCTGTATCCGAGCTGTGAGCTATGATATTTAAAGTGGGAAGCAGGTGTGATGACCCTCCACATGCCCCACAGAGCACTCCTCATCTGGGTCCAGTCCACTGGGTACTTTTATTAGCATCTCTCCCGTTGGTAGAGTAAAATCAGTAAATTATTTCTGCGGGAATTAAATTGTGGCTGCATTGTATATTACACAATGGGGTATGGGGTTTTGCAATTGCGTAAGAATATATATACAAAAAATATTTTACTGAAAAAGCAATTTATACTGAGACATCAGAGAAGTAGTTCTGTAAGGACTGGTATTAATAAAAATGTTATCTTCCTATGCATTCATGTCTCACTTGAGTGACCACAGTATCTAATATGGTGCAGGTTCAAAACATAATTTTTCTTTTCCATGTGGTGTTTATCTGTTTATCAAGACTCGCTCTGCTGTTGCTAAGAAGGCATGTACACCAGTGTTTTCCCCTCTAACTGCCTATTTTGTGAATTTATAGGATCTAGATGACTTCTCAAATCAACAACAGGTTGTGGGTGGAACAAAAGAAAAAGACAAGAGATAGGAGTACTGTTTCAAGCAAAATCTGTTTTCATGGTTCATTGTTTTGATGGGAAAACAGATTAAAAATGCCTGTTCATTATGTTTCCATAACTTGAAATTTGAATGGAGTTTGTGTTTGGTGGTTTTGTGTGTGTGTTTGTTGCTCTGTTTCAATAAAAACACAGAAAGGCAATGTTATTGTTTTCATGCTTAGGAGGCTCTGAACTTAGGACAAGTAAACTATGCCTAGTAGGAAACTCCATGGTTTTTTTTCTTTTCAAAACCTCCATTTGAAATTATGTTTTTCAACCTCAAAAATGTGGTTTTGTCTTTGTAATGATACTGGTAATCATCTGACTTCTTTTTCTCCCCTGGAAATTGTTTTATTATCTGAATGAATGTGCACATACACCAGCAAAGTTCCTAAGCTACAGATAGAGAAAGTGGCTTTGGGTTTTTTTTGTTCATTGATGTAGCCCGTGGAGGGTTGTACAGCAAAATGGTTTGTTTACTCTGTGCAGTTTCTCAGAGTACAGATGTCTATGACAACTAGAGTTTAACAAGTGTAATTTTCTTTCATAAATTTCTTTATTTCAGAAAGTGCACATCATTTATTGTTCTTACAGTTACCATGAAAAGTCAACTTCAGATCAAACTATTGAGGGAGTTGTAACCTTGTAAGTCCCTTGATACCGAAATGCAGAAAGATGACTTGATACACCAGGGAAAATGCAAGGGGCGCATAATTCACATTTTCCACCCTATATCAAGATACACTAATCATAGGACAGATTACATTTTATATAACTTTTATCTGAAGAGCCCCAGAGGGTTTGCCAAGTGGAATATTCATTCCTACTTCAAATGCAAACACCTGTAAGGTGAGTTGATGTTTATCAGCTCAGTGTCTTACATTAGGAGGACACCATGACCAATACTGTATTTGGATAAAACTCTAAGTGAATTCAATGAGATAGAATGTAACCTTGCCAATCATTGCTTACAGGAAAACCAAAATGCCAGAAAATTTTCACTGGACCTACCAACTAACTGGTATTAAAGTGATCTTATGACAAAAATTCTGAAGAATTCTGAGTAGTCAGTTATTTTGAAATACTCCACTTCTGACAAATCTTTCTCAAATCCATTTTAAAAACTGCAGGCTGACTTTTGGAAGGAGTTTAAGAGCCTTCTAAAATTGCAGTGTATAATTAAAATTCCAGCCATGTGTCATCAGATTTGAAGTAGCACATTATCTTCTGTCTGATAACATGGACTGATGCTGTGCTAGCCCTGAGGAAATCCACTCTCTGGTAAATCTCCAAGGAAATAAAGAGAAGAGGGACTGCCTGGGTCAAGAGTCCAAGCCATTTCTAGCATAAGCAATCATATCAGTATAAATCCTTCTGGCAATTGGATTAGGCTTAGTCTCAGAAATGTAAATTGTCCCTGAAACTCCTCTTGGAAGGCTGTAACAGAATCTTATTCTGCCTTTCATTTAACTACAACCACTTTCTGTCCATTGATTTGTGATGCTGATGTTATTTGGCCTGGATCATTGTTTTCTCCTTTCTTCCTCACTTGTCTGAGTATTTGTTCTCCTGAAGTACTTAAAACAAAAAATAATTCTCTTCTTAGCCGTTGTTTAGACAAGCCAACCTTTCTTCTCTCTTTACAAAAGGTAGTCTTTCAGTTCCTCATATTTTTATAGTAGTCCTTCAAACCGATACTGGTGCAGGAAATTATTGCTTACAGAAACTCATGACCAGAGTTCTAAAGGAGGTAATTTACCCAATGGTAGTGATACTTCTCTACCTCCTCTTGACCTTTCTCTCTGAGTCCTAGCATAGATCATCCACAAATAAAATTCCTGTGTAAAACCTAGCCTCTGCATATGCTGACTATGCCTCCCTTATGTCATCAGGAACTCCCACAAGTGCTCTCCTACTTTTTGTACCAACACTATTAATTAAAATACTAAATAAAAATGGTCCCAAATGCAAAGCTGAGGAACACCAGTAGTGATCATCTTCATGCACAGCATTTTCGCATTCAGAACAGCCTACTGTCAGGTTTTTAGCAATTTTTTTTTTAGACCAGCTTAAAATTTTTATACTGGTCTCTTCTCCATTTTCATCATTCCATTATTTCTCGTGTGATTCTATATTGTCTGTTTTACAAAGGCACAGACTGTGTGGCATTCAGGTCATAACTTTCCTTAGACGTAAATAAATTTTAAATTGTAAGCAAAGCCAAGTGCCTTAGAGATTTCTTATCTGAAGTTGTCTATGCCAACGTGTTCCTAGCCCATCATAAAATCTAGGAAATGTGATGTTTTCCATGCTTTTAATAGTTTTTATTGAAAACAGAGTAAGAAGTAGTGAATTTACTCAAAGGTGAAAAATGTGATAACTAAACTGTTTCAACTAAGACTGAAACAATGAAGTATTTCAAGTGAGTGTATCTACAAATTAATACACCAATAATGAAAGCAAAGTGTAAAGCTGATATTAGATTTTCCTGGTTTCAGTTAATAAGACACTCTCTAATCTGGAGGGAATGTAAGACGCCAGATTCTTTGTAGTCAGGTACTCCATCCACTGCTCTAGTCCATGAAGTCTAACAATTTAGCTAGCGATAGGCATAAACTATGAGTCCCTCAACATATGTATTTGTTCTGGTATTAAACCCTCTCAAAGAGAAACTTAACCCTGATGATAAAGGCTCATTTGGGTTGCCTTACGGCAACATGGGGTTTTAATTTTTGTAGCATTGCTTTTGCTATCTGGAATGAGGCGTGGAGGCTTAGTTAGGTATAGTAAAGCATGTGTGATCTCATGTCCAATTAGACTAGTCAGCCTGGCCGTAGCAGTATCTCACGTACTTCACCTTTTTCTTCTAGATGGATTGTTAAGAGAAGAAAGGAATATATGTAGCCTCCAAAATTGTTGGATCATTCTAGTTGCATTTTGCCTTCGTACAACCTTTGCATTTTGTGAGTGTCATCTGCTCTACTTCTCAGAGAGCAAAGTCCTAAGGGTGAATCAGAAAAGATTTAATTCCAGAAATGTGAAGAACAGGATATGTGAGTGGCTTCTGCTCGTAATGTTACAGTACCAGACTTCTGACAGAGGCAGTGAGAAGATGCCTGTGATCAGTAACAATAATTTCTTAGAACTGACTAATAATCTAATCAGCATATTCTTTCCATGCACATGTTTTTGTCATTGCAATTATTTCCGTGTGCTCTTCCTTTCTCCCTCTTAAGCAGTTCTCCAAGACCACTTGCTAAATAAAAATCTGGGAGTTACCATATATTAATGCACAAACTCTTTTTACATTTTATGCAAAACTTATGTAAAGAATATGCAAAATAATTCATGTTAAAAGAGGCTATGCATATATGATTAAAAGTTTCAGAGGGCCAGCTTAAATCAAACCTTGTGGTTCTCATCTGCTGAATCCCTTTTTCCATTACTTGATTCCTGATCTTTGCATTTCTTGCTATGAATTACCAATTGGCCTGACATTGCCACCTTTGTGAGAACTGACAGGACCGCAGGCAAGATAATTGGCTTCTCAGCTATAATTACCCATCCTTTCTGTGAATATTCTGATAGGGATTTACAATTTGTCTAACTGTTAATCTATAATTATCTATAATGCAATAATAAATTGATTACTACCACTAAACAGTGAAGAAGAGCAGTTACTTCAAAGAATCAGACAGCTGTATGAAGTCTGAAACTCACATGCTTGAAGAACTTATTCTGTCTTTAGGCATGGGCTGTCTGAATGAAATTCTTTTACCTGGGAGAAAAACGGGTCTGTGTTTCTCTCGGTGTATGTGTGGCTCCTGTCAGCATTAATTGGAGCACTGAGTGAAATTCATAAAGAAAATAGACCCTGAACTATTGTTTTCAGAACCAGCAGCACAGCAGATTCTACAGTTGTGTATTTGTAATTGTACCACGGTGGAACAAACCCTGGAGCAAGCAAAGAGACTTGGAGATTTCCCACCTCCCTGGCAGCTTTTCTGACTAATTCAACTGTGCTGGCAAGTTCTGCCAGTTAGCTGCATGCTATTTTCAGAATAAAGTGTATCCAGCACCAGGCAAGAGGCAACAATAGTGACATTTCCCACTTTGTTTCACAGAGGTATATTTAACCCTTCTGCCATGTATAATGGCCATTATGTGGGTATGATATGACATCAAAGATCCTTTTGAGTATTAACAAAGCTGCGGCTTCTAGCTGCACAACTGATCTCTCCTTATATTCTGACTTCAGGAGTTTAAAATACAAATACCTAAAGGCCTTTTTAGTAGTAGTTCTTCCCTTTTTGTAAGCATGACTGAGAATCTTGCTAGCCTGGGAAACAGCCTGTTTTGATGTATTAAGAAACAGACTGCTTTTCTTTGAAAGTTCTGTCTCTAAAGAGATTTCACTTCAGCTCTACCCCGCTCACCCCAGTCTACCCTAGCTCTGCTTCGGCACCGTGGTGGTTCTTGACTGGGGCTTTCTTCAGCCCCCTACCACTGGCTCCGCACAGTCGGTAACTGGGCAGACCAAACTTTCTTGTCCATCTTGTGATGTCCCAGCAATGTTCCAGCTTCATCCTGGCACATTCTAGCCCCGTCTCATAATGGGTGGTTAGGACTTCCCTTCCTTTGACAAGACTCCAGAAGAACTTTTGCTTTCTGCTCTCTTTCCTAGCTTGATCTTGATTAGATTTGAATTTTTGTGTGAAGGAAACACAATAATAATATAAAGAAAGCAGAAAGAATACCTGCAGCATTATTTGATTTTGCTTAAGATATGGAGAAAACAAAGAAAGCTTATTTCAATGAGAAATCAATTTATTCTATCAAAAATAAATTAAAATATTGCTGTAGAAAAGTGCAATAAAGAGGTAATTTTTATGCATAAAGATTACTGGAACAACTTGAGTGATCAGTCTGTTGACTTCTCGTTTATGCAAAGTTTTTTTATCCATCAAAAATTATTGCAACTCCAGTTTAGAGCCATTTTGACTATGAGACTATTCCTTTTGCATTCACTCTGGAACCTCTATATTCTTCTAAAACTAACAGAAGGGGATTTAGCTTATTCCTTTGGAGCCGAGTGAAGGCCAGTTTTCTTGGTCTTTTTTTCTCCAATTCTCTTGAGACTGCTCTCTAAATGTATGCCAACACAGTCATTGTTTTCTTTTAAGCAGAGGGAAGACTGTGGGGTCTGTCTTCTGAAAGCTTCCCAGATAAGATGAAGGTAGAAAGTGGATGGACTTAGAATGTGAATTTCAGTAGCAGCATAGTCATTGCCTAGCACTGAAAGTTTGATAAAAATAGTGTCAGTTACTTTTCAGAAGTTGCAGGAACTTATTTTTTATGTTAGCAAATAATGTATTTTCCCTACTGTAGCCCGGTTGTTAACAACCAGCTAAATTGTCTGTCTATAAGGGAAGAAAACAAATTACCCTGCAGGTGACATTCAGCATCAAAATGTTCAGGGTAAATGGATAAAGTTTGGCAAAACTATAACTAATTGAAAACTGAGTCTTCTGATGTCAAGTGTCAGGGCAGCTTTAGTGAACAGTATTAGTTGTGCTTTTGCACATTTATAGCAGAATCCTCAGTGACTCCTAGAAGGAAATAGAGGCTGTTTAATGTCTGTGAAAGTGAAAACTGAAGTTTTTTTCTTCCACTGTTTAAAGGTCTACTTGTGTTAGTATTGCACTACTCAGCATAAAAGTCTAAATGGATTTCCTCAGCTAGCAGAGTAAAATAGCATATAGTATCCCACAACTCTTGCAGCAGCATTGCCAGGTCTGCTGCTATTAGAAAGATGATAACTTACAGGAATAACTATAATTGAGTCAAATTTGAGATAAATATTATGCAAAATATGTTGCTTTTGGGGAGATGAAAATATACTAGCAATATTGATCTTAGTACCATATGATGTTCGTTCTGAATTTAAATGTGACAGGACAAAACAGATAAAAATGAAGAGCTGGCTGCCTATCATGTGATTCAGCAGCCTTTTAGAGGCAGGGATATTGCTTTTCTCCTACTAGTTCCTCTCCCTTTTTTGGGTTAGAAAGTGGTGCAAAAGGAGAGTCTCCTGGGTTTCTAGTTATTTGCTTTGCTAAGAGAAATTTTGGATTAGTTTGTTTTGAATAAAATGTTGTTCCTTGAGGCTATGACATAGAAGAGGCTTGACAGTGAAAGAGGTTGCTACTTGGAGTGGGTGATTCTTCTCTAAAATCATAATTCTTTTGAAAGGTGTGTAGGACCCTGTCCCTCTCTCTCCTTGAAATTTTTGCTTTCTCTTTTTTTCTTTAGGAACAAGAACCTTTTCATTCTTATATGCCAAGAACAAAGCTTAGACTCAGGGTAACCATGTTACTGTTTCAAAAAGCAATGAAACCTTAGGAGTAGACATATATGAAGATTCTTGTCTACTAGTACAAAATGTATAATCTATAAACAATTAATTACTGAGTATTGATTTCATCTAAACCAAACAAACACATCCCTAAACAATATTCTCAGATTTCATTTACAATCTTTGGGCAGAATTCTACAAGCAAAATTAATCTCTCTCTTCAGCTAAAGACAAACCTAGAACTTACTTTCAATACAGAATCTGTAACTGAAGGTGATTAAGCATGCTCTAATTTATTGTAGTTTACAAGCCAACAGCAAAATATATATATATCTCCTACAAATCCATATGGTGATATGCAAGCATTTCTCTCCAGTAGTATATGTTTAGAAAATGTCTGTCTGTGCCAGTGCTTTAAGCAGTTTCAGAGTAAGCCTTTGACTAGTGTCATAAAGATCTTATGTTCTTCTCTGTTAAAAAATTCTGAAAACAGCTGCAGAACTGGAGCTGTGTCTGTGCACCATACTCTAAGATTTTTTTCTAGGGCAGACGCCCAAGTGTCTTGGTTTTGTTATGCAGAAATATCAGCATTTCTTGCAAGTGTTTGTAGTGAAGCCTCGTTTATTTATTTCAGCAGCCAGCATAACTTTGTCTGCCTCTCTCATTATGAATCCAGATCATGATAGCTTTATGGCTGATGGGATGATGTGCCTTTGCAGTTTTGAACCTGCTCATTCTACCGTTTACTATGAAGTTGGAAGCTAGGACAACACAATCTAAAAAGGCAGTTCAATGCTGAAAAGAACGCAGAGATGCAAGTATTTTCTCTATAGCCCTTTTGCCATGTTCTGGTGAATCTTTAAGCTCTTGTAGTGCTTTTAGCAGTGGCAGAAATTTGTCTTCACATACCTGCTGTAGTTGTGTGATACTCTAAACTGCATAGCATTTCCTTGATTATCATTTTGATGTTTCTACTTGAATTCTGCATAAAAGAGTGTTCTGTTAGAGAGGATTAGAAATGCTGAAACTGTTTTTTCCCCTATTACTAGGGTAAGATTGTGTGTAATATCTTTCACAGTTCTGGCTACCAAGCTGTCGTCATCTACTTCAGTCATGTTTGTGTCTGAGGACATGCTGCTGGCACCATTTTGTTTTATCTGTGCTAGAAGACTGCCTCTTCTCCTTCTGTTCTTGTGCTGATCTAAGTCCCAGATTTTTCCTTAACAGGAAAGCATGCATTATGTTTCTGTCATTGCAAATTCTCATTTTAGTTGAACAATCCTGTTTTTAACTTTCCAATCCATCATTATAAGGTAACATAACAAGACTTTGGTGTGAATACGGTTGCAGCGTGATCTGTGTTTCATCATGACTCTCGAGAACGTGTGCAGCCACATAAACCCACTGGCTGCCTGATACAAAGTGGGCCACTTGTAAGAATATGAGAAAGCATGGCACTTGGATTTGGGGCCAGAATTGCTGGGGGCTGATGCTGGTTGCATTTTTGTTTTATTTTTATTTTTGTGTAAGAAACAGAAGCTGGACAAATTGCTGAGAATGATGGTAGGTATGGCATTCAGGAGTGTTTCAGTACAGGCAGGTGGCTGTACTTAACAGATGATAGTGCTGGCTATAAGATTTTTATCTATATTTAAATTGCCTTAATGAACAGACTGGTTTGTATTCAGAACTGTTTTCACATTACACAAAAATGGCAGGAGAAGAAATACTGCTTTGAGAAAAATTCAGTAATATCTGGTAAAAGACATAAAATTAATTTGTTCAATATGGATTAATTATTTTCCATGTGTGATTTCCAGAAGTTTTTTCCAATAGACAGTCTCTTGAGTAAACAAATTATGTACTTTTCTAACAATTCTAAAATTCTGATCTTCCATTTTTGTTCTCTCTTTTGATCACTTCAGTTTTGCAATGAAACAGAACATTATCCCACATACGCCACATGAAGTCTTTAGTAAGTCTTTAATATTCTGTACAGCAAGGGAAATTTGGATGTTTATGTCTTTTTTCTTTTTTTTTTTTTTTTTCCCCCCCTTGGGGATGGGATTCTTTGATAAAAAATATCTTAGGCCTAAGTAACCTTAATTTCATTTCAGACTCAATGTAACGAGACTCTTGCCTTGTACTGTAGAATATGCAGATACATTATAGCTTTGAAGATACTGTGGTCTGATAGAAGATAAATTTGCTACTGAATGTATTAGGCCAGATCCTCCACTGGTAGTTATTTGGGTGGAGCTAAACTAATTTACACCAAGAATGTATGTGTTGCTGCTGTCTGAAGGAAACTGATGAGCAGGAAATGTGCTGACTGAGACCTTGATAGAACAAGAATTGGATATGCTGAAGAAGTCTTGTTCAGAAATGCAATGGTGGTGTTTTTACATATTTCCATATGGAAAGGATCTTTCAGGACAGGAGAATCAAGATGTGTGAATAACAACTTAACTGATTAAAGGAAAGTGTCCCACAGAATGGACTTGTCATGCTGTATATACAATTCAAACAAAAACCATTGGGACTAATTGCAATTAATAGCAAAGTGGCCTTTTTTTTTCCCCCCAAATGAGGACAATCTGTAGATCTTTTTTGTTGTTGTTGTTCCATCTCTTTTATGCCTCTTTGAATGTTTTCTTGTTTCATTGCTAATATGCGTGGAGTGAAACTTTAAAAAATATATTAATCGAGAAATGTGCACACCAGGCAAATGCATGCAAAAGGATGCTGATTGTGAAATGTTTCTGTTCTTTCTCAACAAAACAATGGGGTGAGGAAAGAACAGAAAGAACCAACCTGCTTGTACCTTTGCAGTCTTCCAGGGCTGAAGACCTTGCATCCTTGTGTACGTACCATGGCTGTTTCCAAACCTAGAGTTTTGCAAAACTTCTTGGATCAAAACTCTTGTATGTGCATCAAATTCAGTCCTATGCTGCCTCTTGAAAATGATGCTCTTTTGAAGTTTGTGTAGCCCCTGCTTGTAAACTAGAGCATCTGACAGTTAACAGTGGTTGGGCTGGTCTTCAAAGACTGACTTTGGGATCTCTAGCTCTCTTAAATCTCTAATTTCATGCACCAAGAGACATTCAACTCCTTTTTCTGCACCTTCTCACAGTACAGCTACTGCTCCAGGGCCCACAGATGAACCCTTTCTTCTACAGATCTGTGAGCTGTGTTGCTGTGTTGCTGTTTCTGCACTGGAGTTCATCGTATTTGCACATACACAGGAGCTCAGGCAAGTGAGAAAAACCCATCTCTTAGGACTTTGATTCGTGT
>NW_009637698.1:4072-6385 GCF_000690535.1 Cariama cristata | reverse complement strand
GAACAGTGCAATTCTAGTGCAGAGTGGCTGAAGTGATTGTAGTTTTAGAGGAGTTTCTCAATGTAAAGAAAAGGCTATCAGTAATTTTTACTAAGTGTTAGCAAATAAACATGATCTGTGTAGAGTGTGGTTACCTGGGGAAATTTAGGGAGTTTTAATCCTCAGCATGGAAATCAAAGCATTAGTACATCACTAGGGGAAGATGATGGACCTTTTTGTTTCCAAATGCTGTACATGGCTCAGCCTTTCTGGCAATGTCCCTGGGATTATATTCATTTCTTCTGAAGCTGCAAATTGATTAAATTAGATCAGTGAAAGGCCACTAATGACATGTTTTAGTTTTCTTTTCATTGCAGCAGCATGTTAATCTTACATTTGGAACTTGAATCACATGGTAGCTGGCTGTTCAAAAGGGCAATTGGTCAGGGTCCAGACACACGCAATACAGTGAAGCTTTTGACCATAGCTATTAAAAGAGAAAACAAAGGAGGGAAGTCCTACAGTCCTGCCTCATACCCGCATTTATAGTGATGGAATGAGATGGCTTTGTTTGAGTCATTTTTCTTAAATAGTTATGTGGAATTTTAATGATGTTCTCTAGGTGTAGTGCTGAAACATCTCTTCCAAAAAATTGCTCTGTTTACTTCTGAAAGTTTCAAAAACCACTCTGCCTGTGTGTCACTGGACTCTGGGTTTGTGCAAATTGAAGTGTTAATACCCATTGATGAAACCATAGATTATTTTTGTATTCCCCCTATATACAAATACACATGCACACAGGAGATGGATTGTTCTGGCTCACTGTGACAATATGAGGACTCCTGTCACGAGCTTTCAGTGGAATCTCATCTGGTTTTATCCCTTAAATTCTCTTCAGCTAAAGTTTATATCATAATAGCTCTTTTTGCTCCCTTCTCACCCTGTTTCCTGAGCTACAGTGAGGCTTTTTGACACCTCGGAGCAATTCTCTATATCTTGCATCCTGTCCTTCCTTGGTGTCCCTCTGTCCTCACACTGCTGCTAATTTTGGCTCTGGACTGGTATCTTTTTCTCTTGGGTGGCAGTAGCAGCTCCTGTGGCTCAAATATATTTATTCCTTATGGTACGCATCATCCACTTCCATCAGTATCCCAAGCCTCTTTCACTTTTCTTTCTATTCAGTCATTTCTTACTTAAATGAACCCTTATATACAATGGAATTGATGTGATACTTTCCACCACTGTATTTTGTTTACATATCGCAGCACTATCTCTAGCTTATGTCTATTTGTTTAGATTGTAATGCCCACAGAGTAGGAACTGTTCCTGTGCATGCGCGTGTGCACGCATTGTGCCTGTAACAACAGCAACTCCTCTTTTGCCTGTTGAGAGTCAAAGGGAGCTGAAGTATATACCATATACTTAGTATATTTTAAAAATATTTTAGATAGCCTGATCTGAATTAATGACAAAATATTTAAACAGCTACATGTTCATACAATTCCCTTGACTTTAAATGAGATTTAGGCATTACTTAAAGTTGCACCTTGGAAGTCTTTTTATCTCTAAAACTTTTTTAAACAGGCTAAACTCAGTATGGTATCTAAATTAGTATAATTTACATTTTCTTCTACCCATCTCCATATAAGCCATAATTATTTAGGTTCCCATTTAGATCCTCCCCAAGATGTGATTCACATCTCATTTATACACTACTATTGCCATTTAATTAAATTAATTCTTACAACAGCCTCAGGAAACGGAACAGATATGCCTCGATTCTGAACAGTCTTCACTGATTCGATCAGTTTTGTGTAGTCACAGACCAGGTTTTCTGAAGCCTGTTTGCTGTGCAAGCACTATAAGTGCTCGTTTCTCTAAGCACTCAGCGTAGTGGATATTCAGCGGAGTAGCTAAGCATTTTGGAAAACTTGGCCGTAGTTGCTGGTGCCAAGCCATACAGTCTGTGTCTCAGAAAATTCTAGGGGTTTATTTTCTCAAGTTCTCTCAAAGTTGGGGGATGAGGAATCCCTTTGAAATACGTAACTAGGCTCTAGATAGCTCAGAAGTGGTGAATATTTCTGAAAATCTTTTTTGGGGGTGTCTTTCCAATGTGGATTGCAAGCAACGGCAAAGCTAGAATTCAAATAACGAGAAAAAGAAATTGCCTTTGAAATAAATTCTGAGATTAAATTACAAAAATTATGATTCTTTAAAGCTGTTGAGGTTAAATATCAGGTCATTTTGCTACATACTTGTGCATTTATTTTGAAATGCAATTATACAAGTTCAGTATTCGATATACTTTTTTTTTTTAACATAAGTTTTCACAGA
>NW_009637698.1:0-4059 GCF_000690535.1 Cariama cristata | reverse complement strand
GAATAAAACTGAGAGAGCAGAACCAAAACCTCTGAAAATTGCCTTTTCGTAGGAACTTCATACTGAAATTTCACCTGTTATTAGCTAGTCTGGAAACACAGTCAGTCATCCTTAAATAAATTGCACTTCTTTTTAGCCACATGAATAATTGTCCCTATAGTAGTAAAGCTGCGTGTTTTGGTTTTTTTTCCTTGAGGAATTCCTTTGTGTCTATTCCTTCCTATGAGGTTCTTGAAGGACATTTTTCATATAAACCAGCTTTACTCCGTCAAGCAACAGAGTCACAGGAAACCAAGGCTCCAGAAATCCTGTAGGGTCCTCCCACTCAATATTGCCTGGCAAGCCAATTAGCTTGATATTTTTATCTCTAACCTGATTTGGAACTAATTGTAAATTACTATTTTACCATTCTGTTTTCAGTGATAAATGTCCTACTCAATTATTACTAGATCTGCTCCTAGGACAGCTACATCTCCTTATATATATGCCATATCTTTGTGGCTCTGCAATCTAAGGATGATAGAGAAGCAACCTCTCATCCTACTTTACTGATTCTTGATCTTGGCCCAGAGAGCAGGGGAATGTATTCACCCTCTGAGACAGCGCGGGATTCTCTAGCACGCCCTTCACTGTGGTAAAAGTACCTTTCTGTGTGAAGGTTCATGTCAGTTGTTTAATTTGCCTTCAAAGCAAAGCCTAATCTCTACACTAAATTAAGAAATTTGGAGCTGGTTCACATTTTACTCCAACTCAGTATTCTCTGCTTTTTATTTGATTTTTTTTTCTTTTTTTAAATCTCAGAGTCTACCATGAGGTAACAGTTATTTTAAAACTTGAGATGCAGTTTTTACCACAGAATACATGTACTTTTGATGCGATTTTGAAGTAAATCTCTGTCGTTCCCATTTGCTGCACTTTGCTTCACATCACTGAGTGGTGTCAGAGCACACAAATTGGATTCCTTCTGGTTAAAACTAAACGAAACACCCTTGAATGTCTGTTAGGCAGCTGAAGAACGTTAGTTCCTGGGTCCACAGTAGAGCTTATCCAAAGTGACATATATTGTAGACGCTGGGTTCTCAGCACCAACTGTTTTGCTGTTCAGGTGTTCTCCTGTCTCACTTCACAGTGCAGGAACATTGAGGTGACGGTTGCATGTGAATCTTGAACAGAAAGTAGTGCTGTGGTCTGAGAAGGCTCCTGCTTGCCCCAGTTTTGGGAAGTTCATTGGAAATGGAGAAGCAAGGTGAGAGAAGTAAACAGCTCTGCTCGTTACTGTCTTTCCTCTTCTCCATTTCTGTATCTGCTCCGTGCTCAGGGAACTGAAGATCTTGCCAACTGTTTCAGTTAAGGCTACTGAGCAGGCACGTTTCTCTTGCTGTATCTTAGATAAATTACCTGGATCTCAAGAGTATGGTGTACAGCCCACTGACAGAAGAAGCAGAAGAGCAGTTTGCAGTCTGACTTTTTAGTGTGTGCCTAAGTAACAGTATCTGTCTAGCTATAGCTAACAGGAATCACTCACACTCAACTGGAAAGACCCCTGAGGAAGGATGGAGTACACTGGCAATCACAAGTACTTCCCACATTTGCGGCTTCCCTACAAATCTTAGCTACCTTGCTTCGTATAACCACTGAAAGAAAATGCAAGATTCATTTATCCAGATTTAATCATCTGCAGCTGATCTTTTCATCTAACTTCAGTGTGGTCATTCAAGCAAGTACTTCTCTTCCACAGGCAGCTGAGTTCATGGAGTCGTGTATTGAAAGGTCTCACACAAAAGTAAACTTTGTGCTCCAAATCACTGAGGTGATGCCTTTTCCATTAGCACTTTAATCAAGGTCTTTTCTACAGTACATGTTTAGCACTGTAATTGTTAAAGACTGCTGACCTGGTAATACTGTGGTAGGTTCAGCCTAATCTGAAAAAAATCCCCTAAAACATTTACTGCATTAGTTGACCCAATGAATCACCAAAAAAGCAAAGCATAATCTGAATGTTACGCACAACAAGTAGAAATACACCTGGAATGTTTCAGAAGAGCAACACTGAGAAGAAACAAAAAAGGCTGCTCGAAGTGGAGCATTTTCCATGCTGTTCCATGGGAGCTGTCACACAGAGACCCCCTCAGTCTGCCTGTGAATATCCTTTTGGCAACAGGAACCACTATGCAGGCGTGAAAATACTGTGACTGCTTTTAGCATCACCAAGTATTTTTTTTATTGGAAACTGTGCACAAAGTCATGATTTTATTGTCTACCTTCTGAACATCTGAGTCCTAGCCACTTGATAATTGATTCAAGGATTGTATGATTCAAAAGCAGTACATGGTTAGGAAAGCTGTTAAAGATTATACAGTATTAAGAAGTGCTCTTCCTTTTCTCTAAGCAAGGAGAAGCTTGAGGAGACTATGGAAGGCTGGTCATCTCAGCAAAGAGCAGGTGAGTATTAAGGCTGGAGCAGAAGCTAGTGGATTGTTTTGCAGTTTAGTTCATATGCTTGGGAGTGAGTCTCAGGCTGAGAGCCCTTGGGTGCTACCCCTGCCCAGTGAGGGAGACAGGAACTCTTCTGCCAGGGAGACAGGAACTTGACTACAAACCGTGCACCAAGGGGTGTGAGGCTCCATCAGCCTCACACCCCTTGGCACAGGAATCAAGACTGAGGACTGATGATGGTCAGAGAGGAAAGAGCAAGAGTATGGACAGCCAGATAACAAAACAAATATAAGTAACGGTTAAGTAGATATCACTAGAGTTTTGTATTTTAAAAACTGCTAGTATCCATAAATTAAATTAGTCAGTATTGACCGTGTTACTGACATCCTGCTCTCTAAGCCGTCATTTCCAGGATTTATTCAGCTGTTCCAAATCTCTGAGCAGATTCAGCCAGCTGCATCTCTTAAACGGACAGATAAACTTGTAGTTCTCTTTAATGCCAAATGTAGATGGTATTGCCCACTGAGACTAAGCATAGTCTGTCAATATGCCAGTGAGAGTTGTCATGTCTGTAGCATCTTTTGGTTTATTTCAGCCTGGAAGGAAGTTTTGAACTACAAAAATAAGAAAATTCACAGGATTCTAACAGCTAAAACATTTTTTCCTGGTGTCATGGTTTAACCCCCGCCAGCAATTAAGCACAACACGGCTGCTCGCTCGCTCCTCCCCCCTTCCAATGGGTTGGGAAGGAGAATAAAAAAAACCACAAACAAAACCCAGCTCGTGGGTTGAGATAAGATCAGTTTAATAACTAAAGTAAAATAAAATATAATGCTAACAATAATAACACATAATAATAATAATAGTAATGAAAAGGAATAAAACAAAGAATAAAACCCAAGAAAAGATAAGTGATCCAAAACGCGATTGCTCACCACTCGCTGACCGATGCCCAGCCCATCCCTGAGCAGCGATCGCCCCTCCCGGCCAAGTGCCCCCAGTTTCTACACTGGGCATGACATGCTATGGTATGGAATATGCCTTGGGCTAGTTCAGGTCAGCTGTCCTGGCTGTGCTCCCTCCTGGCTTCTTGTACACCTGCTTGCTGGCAGAGCATGGGAAACTGAAAAATCCTTAACGTAGGATAAGAGCTCCTTAGCAACAACTAAAACATCCATGTGTTATCAACATTATTCTCACATGCAATTCAAAACACACTGTACTAGTGTCCTGGTTTGGTCCTTCTACTGCTCTATGCCAGCTGAAGCCAGGACACCTGGCTGTGAAAATTCCAAAGAAGCCATGTTTTGTGATGATCTTTTTTATCTTTAGACTGTTTCAGGCAATATATAATGAGGCTTTTCTCCTTTGACTCATGCACACATGAAATTCTCTATGGAAAAGGATACAAAAACGTTTTTAATTTTTAGAAAGGTTGGTTTCCATAAAATAGACATCATAAAAACCCACATGTAGCATCCAATGATCGAATTTTAAAATAAGACCTATATGTGCTGTATATTCATATAAATATATTTTATTTTTAAGTAATGAAAATAAATTTGAGTTAGGATCACCTACTTAATAATTTGTTCTGTAGAAAATCATAGAATCATAGAATCA
>NW_009637697.1:4578-4885 GCF_000690535.1 Cariama cristata | reverse complement strand
GGATGGGGCACCTGCCCGCCAGGCCAGGCAGGGTAGTGCCGGGAACGGGCAGCCTTTCCTTTGGGAGGAGAAGTGGCTTTCCCAAGGAAAAACAGATTGTTTTTCCACCTGACCCCACAGCCAGGTCTGGGGCGCCCAGCATGCTCCAGTGTCGCAGCCATGGGGTGTCCGGTGGACGTGGCCCCCCGGGGTTGAAGCATCCTCTGCTCACAAGGCAGGAGGAGGGCTGTGCTGCTGGCATCAGGCACAGTCCTGGGCATTGGATCACCGCTCTTGGCATATGCCCAGCCGGAGGCTGTTACTGACC
>NW_009637697.1:3519-4403 GCF_000690535.1 Cariama cristata | reverse complement strand
AGCCAGCTGATAAGGGGCTTCTCTGGAAAGCCCTGGGGCAAGGTACTCTGACCCTTCCAAAAGGGGACTCAGGAGGTATTTGTTGTGTCACTATCTTTGTTCTTAGGCCGAGTCCATGTTTTTATTTAAAAGAAGGGAAAAAGACAAACCTCTTGCATGTCTCTTGATTTATTTGGTCTCCCAGCCTGGAGGGGGGCAGGAGGGCTGGGGCAGGGTTTCCCCGCCGCCCGCTGGGGTGACGTCGGGGCGGGGGGAGCGCCGCAGGGATTGGGCAGCCCCGTCCCGCTGCCCTGGGCGATGGGACCTGCGGGTGGGCAGCAGTGAGGTGTGTGGGGGAGATGGATTCTCCAGCTCCGTTGAGCCTTTCCGTGCTGGTGGCCCTGGGATGGACACGAGGCCGGTCCCACTGCCAGTGGGGTCCCGCGGCGCAGGAGGGTGGGCTGCGGTGCTGTGTGGGATGGACACGTACCCACTGCCGGGGGAGCTGTGAGCGGGGACATGGTGTTTTGCAACCTGAACTGGTTGAACCTGGTGTGAGCTGAATTCCAGTCTCCTAGTGTCATTTCCCGGCACTTTGCAGGAAACCCCCCAGCCCTCCTGCCCCAGGGTGCCTGTTCCTCTGAGATGCCTCTCCCCAGTCATCCTCCACCGCCCTCCGGCTCCGACGGGGTTTGCGGGAGGAAAACAAGAGGGGTCTGCACTCCTGGGCCATGGCTTTGGTGCACAGCGTGCTTGTGTTCCTCTGTGAGTGCGCATGTCGGGATCGAAATGCCTGAAGTCCCCCAGGACCCGCACGCGAGCGATGCGCTCCCCCCCATGCGGGGGTCACCTGCGCCTGTCTGTCCCGTCGGTGGCTTCCCAGGGGTGAGCGCCCGCCGGGCCCC
>NW_009637697.1:2528-3488 GCF_000690535.1 Cariama cristata | reverse complement strand
GGCACACTCGTGTTTTCCACCAGTCCCTCGGGATGGGACACAGCTGGGATTTTGGAAAGCAGCTGGGCTGGCCTTGCCCTGGCCAGTTCAGACCAGACTGGATTTATGTTCGGCCCTTGGAGTTGGACCTTTTGGCGTTACCTTTCAACCTTCCTGTTTTCCTTTGGTATTGCCTGTTTCTTTGTTTTTTCATATTTTTTTTATGGCCACCCTGGAGGTCCTCAGGAGCAGCAGCCACCTCGGCTTGATGACAGGCAGGACCCGGGTTTGCTCTGTTGGAGCAGGAGCTTGGAGAGGATGAAGATGCTTTGGGACATCCCTGCTCGCAGCCACTTCCCGAACCCTGGCGACGTCGAGGATGGAGCTGCGTGGCTTTGTGTTGCAGTTCAGCTTCCTCTTGCGTTAAGGGTTCCCTCTGTGTTTCCCTGCTGAAAGCAGACCCCCATGTCTCGGTTGCCCCCCATGAGGACAAATCCAGGCACGGCTGCGTTTCTGCTGCGGTGTGGGGCCAGTCCCCATACTGCACTTCGAAAAGCCTGCGGCGTTTGCGGCTGAGCCCTAATGCCAGGGGCTGCCCTGATGGGAATGGTCCTACGGCAGCTCCGCTGGCACCAGAACTGCTGGGGGTCCCATCTGGGGGGTTCATCTTGTCCCACTTGTGGTTGTCCCTGTGCCTTTGCTGTGCCACCCATCGTCCGTGCTTCCCTCCTTGCCCAGGACAAGGGCACGGCCACGGTTCTGGCCGGGACCATTGCAGCCCCGGTGCCTCTTGCCCTGTCCGTTTCTTCATTCCTCTTCCCTCCGTCTTGCTATGGTTGATAACTCAGTGTCCCTTCCGACCCCACGGTCTGCAGGACAGGGATTGATGGGAACCTGGCAGTGAGGAGGAGGAGGAGGAAGAGGAAGAGTGCTGTTGCTGACCGCGGCTGGAGCTCCCTGCTCAGTGCCGACCGGGGTACC
>NW_009637697.1:0-2504 GCF_000690535.1 Cariama cristata | reverse complement strand
CGGCTGCCCCCGAGAGCTGCCCTGGGGAAGAGGAGGGCAGTCCGCCCCCGGGGCTGGCATCCTTGCCTGACCCACAGCCCATCTCGACTCCAGGCTGGTTTTGTCATCTTCTGCATCTAACATTTACGACCCTTTTTCCTTTGGAAAAAAGTATTTTCTGGGCCTTGCGGGAGCTCCCTTCCGCGGGCCAGGCTGGCTGCAATGCCCTGCGCCCCGGCACTGCCGGACCCCTGCCAGCCCGTGACAAATGATTTTGCCATTTCATGGGTGGGAAAGAGACATTGATTAACTCCTGCACTTGCCTTTCTGGAAAGGTTACAGCTTAATTGGTCAGGCTCGGAGTCATAAATCACACGCTGAAGGATCAGCAGAGATAAGAAAATTTTTGCAGAATGTTGCAAAAACACTTTTTGATAGGAGGCATCCGGCTGTGCCCACCCAGCTGTGGGGGCTGAGGGCAGCTGAGAGCACAGGGCTCCTCCAAGGAAACGATTCACCCTCCAGCGAGGGGTCGGAAATTCTCCCTACTGTTATCAGTTAATCTCAGGATTTGCAAAATATCCTTTTTTTTTTTTTTTTTCCTTTTGGAAAAAGAAAAACAACAGGAAAGCCACTGTTTGCTTTATGCAGAAGAATCTGAATTCCATCTGTTTTGGAAGATGATTCTGTTTCCATGGGAAGTGCTATTCCCTCTAACCTGAAAAATAAAATTTAAAATGTCCCAACTTTTTCCTAGCCAAGGAAGGCAGTGGAGGAGGGAGAAAAAGGCTCTTCCCACCAGGGCAGAGGAGAGCGGACTGATGGCAGCACCTTCCCGCCCCGGGGATGCTGGCTGGTTCAGGCATCCCACTGCCTCGGGTGCTCCCGCACCGTGTGGGCTTGAGCGAAGGCAAACACCGGCCAGCAGTGGCCCAGCTCGGTGGTCCCTGCCAGCCAGGGGAGCCCCCAGCCCCTGGGACCCACCGGTGCTCCTGGCCAAGTGCTCAGAGCGGGCGGGAAACGGTGTCGCAGATGTGAAGCATTTATTATTCATGTCAGTAATTATTTCTTCCCTGATTCTCCCCAGCATTTTATTGAGGAATTAGGATGTTAATACGAGGAAACTCAAAACCACGCTGCAAACATCCCTATTGCTGCTGCTGCTGCTTAAAAATGGCAAATTGGAAAATGCCCCCAGCTCGCTGGGTTTGCCCCGGCCCTGGCTCGACGCCATCAGACCCTCGTCTCGACGTGCAGCAGGAGAGGGGCTCGGTACAGCCCCAGGCATCCATCCTGCCACAGGATCCGTGCCTCTTGGTCTTGTCTTGACTCGTCTCTTTTCTTCCCAGCCTCCAGGCATTTGCTTTGCCTGAGTTTATTTCTTAAACCCCACATCCAGGTCTTCCTGGATTTACCTCCGGCTCCTCGCAGCCTTTGGGACAGCGTGTCCTGGAGCTGAGACCCAGCTGCCATGGGCAGGGCAGGGTCTGAGCCCGCGGGGATGGGGGTGAGGGGGGGCTCCCCTGCACAGCCTGGGCCCGGGTGCCAAAATCTCTCCAGGTGAGGTTTGGGGATGCTGAGATGCAGAAACTGGCTTTGCTCCATGTGTGATGATGATAGATAACAGCAGCGTGGATTTGAGTGCCTTTTCAAAGGGCTCCCAGGAAACTGGCGGTTTAAACACAGGGAAAATAAATGAAAAACGGTTTCAACATGGAAGCTAAAGTAGCCATTGCTTGCCGCAGATAAGTAAAGAGGCAACCTCCCAACACAGGGCCGTCCAGCCCAAGGCTCGGTCCCTGCCACTTCTACCTTCACGGATTTGGGTCATTTCAGCCCCTGACCTCCAGTCCCCTCTGGAAACGGGGCAGAAGAACAGCAAAGCATAAAACGTCTCTGAGGCACCGGAGGTGTTATTCCTATAAACAAGCAAAGCACTTTGGAATCAATACGAAGTTTTACTCACGGCCGCTAGAGAGGTTTCATCGCCTGGATTAGATGATGGGATAAATGAGATCCCAGTCCAGCTGCCACCCCATGTACCAGCAGCTATCTGTTCACAGCCTGGCTGAACAGCTCCCAGAATTAATTAGAATAATCAGTCCCCAAAATGACAAAAGTATTGATTAGCATTTTTGTCTCTTCACAGCGTGGCAGTGCTGTGACTCCGGGAGCATTGCAAAGCGAGAAAAAGCAGCCTCAGCTGCGGATGGGAGATGCTGACCCAGCGGCACCGCAGGGCACTGTAGCAGCGAGGGGTTTAGATGCAATGATGGCATCACCCGAACGCTTCCACGCAGTATTATTTCAGTAATAATATTCTCATCCCTCTTCCTTGCTCTTGTTCAATTTACACAGGGGTTCATTTTTAATACCTATTTACTACTTTCCTGGACATGGTAAGAAAGCAGGTGTGTTGGGGAGGGCACCCTCTGCACCCCCCGATGCCGGGTGGGCCAATGCAGGCAGCTGCCTGGATTTCGGGCAGCTCGGCCCCAGCGGACCCTGGCTGGTGCCAGCCATCC
>NW_009637696.1:0-2121 GCF_000690535.1 Cariama cristata | reverse complement strand
TGTAAATCTTCCTTTTCTGTCCAATGGACCTGTAGAAGACCTTCTCATTATTCTTCACATTCCTTGGCAAATTTAACTCCAAGCATGCCTTAGCTTTCCTGATCCCATCCCCACACTCCTGGGCAGTATCCCTATATTCTTCCCTGGATGTATGGCCTGCTTCCACTGCCTATGCATTTCTGTCTTGTGGTTCAGCTTGACCAGGTGATTCTTACTCAGCCATGCTGGTCTCTTGCCTTCCTTGTCTGATTTCTTGCACATGGGAATCAAGAATTCTTGTGCTCCAAGAAAAACGTTTTAAATAGCCACCAGCTCTCTTCTGCTCGTTTACCCCTGAGGAGAGCTTCCCAGTAGGTCCCATTGAGCAGTTCCTTAACTGAAAGTTCACTTGTCTAGGGTTTGGGTCTTGAGTGTACACTTCTCCTGGCCTGTATCCCTTGAGATCATGAATTCCACCAGGGCATGATCACTGCAGCCCAGGCTACCAGCAGTCTTCACCTTTCCAATAAGTTCCTCTGTGCTGATGAACAACAGGTCCAGTAAGACACTTGCTCTAGTTAGGTTTTTGAATCACCTGCATTAGGAAGTTATCCTCAATGAACTTCAAGAATCTTTTAGGCTGCTTGCAGCTTTCTGTGTCACATTTTCAGCAGATGTCGGGGTGGTTGAAATCCCCTATCAGAATTAGGGCCTGCAAGCATGATGCTTCCTGTAGTTGAAGTAAGAAAGCTTCATCAACAGGCTCCCTTTAATCAGACGGTCTGCAGTAAGGCACCAACCATGAGGTTTCCTGTGTTGGCTTGGTCTCTAATTTTCACCCATAAGCTCTTAACTTCTGCATTGTTGTTTTTCAAAGACAGCTCTGTGCAATCAATCAATTTTTTTTATGTAGAGGCAACCCCCACACATTCTTTCCTTGCCTGTTCCTCCTCAAAAATTTATAGCCATCAATTGCAGGACTCCAGTTGTGTGATTCATCCCACTAAGTTTCAGTGACAGTGATCAGATCATAGTTTTCCAGCTGTACAGTGGATTCCAGCTTCTCCTCTTTGTTACCCAGAAGCAGTCCAGAGCTTTCTCTTGGTAAAGCAGGGTGGCCTAGGAGACCTGCCACAGTCAAACTTCTAATAACAAGATGCAAATTGAATCTGTATATAAGCAGAAGTAAATGCTGTTACTATCTGAAAAGTGACTCAAGACTATGTCCGACTAAAGGTTAAATTATACAACGTCTCTGATCATGAATTTTGGTGTGTGCATGTTATTTGGTTTCCAGCATTGTCTCACGTCCGTGCACTGGAACTGAGATCTTGGAGGCGAGCAAGTGCTTTAGCCGTTCCTTTTTTTTACTACTCCTGATTCCTCAGTGCCTAGTCAAGATCAACATTGTCAAAGAAGCCAAAATAACCATAATCATAGAATCATAGAATCATTATGGTTGGAAGAGACCTCAAAGATCATCAAGTCCAACCGTATACCTGATGCCACCATGCCCACTAAACCATGTCTTGAAGCGCCACATCTAAACGTTTTTTGAACACCTCCAGGGATGGTGACTCCACAACCAGTTACCTTCCTTCCTCTTGCTGTCCAGATGCTTTGTGCTCCATACTCTAATTCTATAAGGATGGTATTAGAAACCTGCTTCCTCCATGGAGATGACTGGGAGGTTTATAAGGTCACAGAAGTTAATGCCATCCAAGATTAACAGGCCTGACAGTCTCTTTTGAATTGTTTCATACAAAGCCTATGGAAGTTGTTGAAAAGACTGCCAATAAATTTTTACTTTAAGAGCTGATCCAGATCCAGTAATGATCACACTTTCTACATCTTGTTTATGTAATAAACAGACAAGTGAGCTTTTCCCCCTCTAAAATAAACATTTTGTATTAGTTTGAGTTGAACAGTCATAGCACTGAGTAACCATGAATGAATTTGAAATGGACATAGAAATAAATACTTAGTTGCAACTGTATTTCTCTGCAGACCTTGTGGATAACAAAGAAGTAAAAAAAAATGTGTCATTGTTGTCTACTACACAGCATTCTCATATTTTTTTCCCATTTTACTATGAGACTTATAATTGCCTGAAAATCATAGAATCATTATTGTTGGAAGAGA
>NW_009637695.1:631-1796 GCF_000690535.1 Cariama cristata | reverse complement strand
CTGCGGTCGCCGGCCCAAGTCGAACCCCCGATGCCGGAGCCCCGTGGGATGACCATTTTGGTAGGAGCTGCTGATTCGGCTGGCGCGGTGCATTTGTGCACCCGGTGCTACCAGCGCATGGGGGTGCATGTCCGCAGAGCAAGAGCCCAGCTGCAGGGCTGGGGGTCAGCACAGACCCCCTTGTGCTGCATGAGCACTGCAGGTTGTGGTGGCTTTCTCCCCTCGGCAGATTGGGATGGCCTGATGGGTGGAGAGGTGCCGAGGAGGAACATCTCCTGCTGAGCGTTGCCTGTCATGCCCCGCAGCTCGGCCAGAGAAAACGAGCAGCCTGCCGGGAAGAGCAGCCTGCCGGGAAAATTACCCGGCAGAGCGAACGGGGAGCCCTCACTTCTGCCCCAGCCCTCCCCATTGCATGAGTCCCAGCCGGCGATGGCCACGCAGGGGGAGCCAGCTCTGCTTTTGGCTCAGGCTGGAAAGGGCACTTGGGGAGCGATTTGGGACCCGTCCATCAGCAATCAGAGGGTTTCAGCGCTCTGCTCACCTCCCGCAGGAAGATGATGGCCCGACGCCTGCTCTGATGGGAGGAAAAGCTTTTCCAGTCCATCAGCCCCAGGAAGCACGGCAGCAGTTTTTTGCCGTGTCCCCCCCTACGGGCATGGGACCTCTCTCCCAGGAGCCAGGTATCTCTGCCAGTGGAAGCTGGGGGCTGCCCTGACCTTCCTGCTGGCTGGTGGGAGTGGGCACCGGGCACTGGGCACCAGACCTAGGGCAACTGAAATCCTGGGGGCTGAGCTCCAGGAGCTTTTCCATGGGATAAATGTGGAGGAGACAGGTTTAGACAACAATGACTAAAACTAAGCTACAGCAAAAATCAACTCCAAGCAGGAGAATGTTCCAGGCGCTCCTGTTTGCTGTCAGTAAAAATAAACCTGCAGGTTAAACACAGCCTTTTCCTCATAGGTGCCCACCTGCCAGATGGGAGAGCTTTCTCCCAGTGAAATGGTTAAAAACCTAAAATCAAGCATAAGCCCCAAGGTGTGTGGCATGGGACAGAGAGCAGCCCTGCTCTTGGGCATTCTGCACAGCCTTGGAGCACCATCCCCGCTGCACCAGCCCAGGAGCCCTGGCGGGGACGCCTGCGCCTGACCCAGCACCCCTCCAGCCA
>NW_009637695.1:0-203 GCF_000690535.1 Cariama cristata | reverse complement strand
ACAACACTTACACTTCCAGCCCATCTTCATTGGGCATCGTCCCTGTGGCTGGAACAGCGTCCCCGGGTCCACCTTGTTAGTCCTGCAGCTGACAGCTGGCGAGCACCCGCTCGTCATCCAGGAGCCAGAGGGAGATGGAAGCGTC
This sequence comes from Cariama cristata, assembly GCF_000690535.1. Taxonomy (NCBI): domain Eukaryota; kingdom Metazoa; phylum Chordata; class Aves; order Cariamiformes; family Cariamidae; genus Cariama; species Cariama cristata. The sequence continues at coordinate 58 of NW_009637695.1, read as the reverse complement.
GGATGGCGTTTGAGGCTGGCTGGAGACCCGGTGGGACCGTCCCTGTGCCCGCTGGCGG
>NW_009637694.1:1254-4629 GCF_000690535.1 Cariama cristata | reverse complement strand
GAGCCAGCCAGGCTGCGCACGGGTGGGGGAGAGGTCTGCCGGTGTGAGCGCTGCGCGCGATGGGGGGGCCGGGGGAAGCATGAGTCCTCGTACCCTTCCCACCCCGAACCGAACACCGGCGAGATTTTTGTGTCCAAAGCAGGTTTTTTTTTTGGTGGTGGTTGGTTTTTGGTTGGTGGTTTGGTTTGGTTTTGGTTTGGTTTGTTTGGAACACCTCGTCTACGTGCTAAAATCCCAGCAGCGGTGGAATTACAAGCTAACGTCGTGAAAGCAAATCGATGTATGTGTTGGAGGGCTTCCCTTGATGATACAGGCCTTTTGCAAAGTTATTTAAAGGGTTTTTATTATTTTTTGTGGAGCCAAATAGATCAAAAGGCAATTCAGATTACAGCCTTACGAATTCTTTTCTTAGATTCTTAGCTTCCAAAAGAATCAGCATCAAAGACAGAAAGATTATGACGTTTCTTGGACCTACTGGCGTCTTACCCACATCCCGTCTTCCAGCCTTGGTTATCTGCGGTCGCTGAAACGCGTCTCGGTGCTTCCAGAAGCACCCTTTGCTGTAAAGGGCACCGGTAATTCTCTACCTGTCATTCTTCTCCGCAAATATCTTCACTTTCTCCCTTTGCTCAGCTGCCTTTTTTGTAAATATATGCAAACAATACCAAGAACGAGGCATTTAGCAAAGTGCAGGATGAACTGGGAACGGTGAGAAGCCAAGGTGAGGAGATCCTGGCTGGGTGGAAATCTTGCTGCTCCCATCCCGTAGACTTTGGTGGAGCCAGGATTTCACCTGGGTACCTTGTTCTTCCTTGCCAAGCTAAAAATTTTCATTCCTCATTGGTAGGCATAACACCTACTTAATTCATGACGAAAATCTTCAGCTTTAGCTGCACTGGTTCCATGTAAATTTTCAAATAAATCTTTTTTTAAATAAGAACCAGGTTTCTCTCCCAGCGTCTCCTAAGGGACTCTGTGGGGCTGCTCCAGGTAGTTGGGTTCTCCTTGTTCGTATCGGCCACTGTTGCCTTCTTCCAGCTACACCTAAATGACAACAGCAACGAAGTGCGTTGGAAATGTCCTGTTCCTGAGAAGAAGCCTGTTTTACCCTTCACCTCTTTGCTTCTGGTGCTTTTTTAAATTAAAAAAAAAAAAAACAACAAAGCTGAAGACCTCACTCTTTCATTGCTCTGGAGCAATTTTGTACGACGTCTGTGACGATGGTATCTTGAAACCTGCCACCAGAGACAACCCGTTACCAGAAAGCCAAATGACTAAAGGTGCTATTTTCCTCCCGTGACGGGACAGGCGATCCCTGCGGGGCGGAGAGCGTTCCTGCAGGTCTGGTGGTCCTTAACGAAAAGCGTGGTTCCACCCAGCGAAGGAAATAAAAAGTATGTTGTACCGTAAACCCCAGTAAAGCAAATTGAAGGATTTAAGCCACGCGGTGCCAGGATTTGGTGGAGCGCGGTGGGAGCCTCGATGCTGGCACCTGCGGTAGCCGGTTCTTTATTCCTTCCCCCATTTAAGTCGCATCCCAGGTTCACGGCGTTCCCCGATTCCTTCCTCAGCTCCTCGCAGACGTTCGCCGCCTTCTCTCGGCGTGCATCGTCCCGGCTCACGCTCTCCATCGCCTTCACCGGGAGCCTCCGGCAGCTCCCGGTCTCTGGGTTTGGGTGCACATCGGAGCGATTTGGAAATGCGAGTCTTTCCGAAAACCCTCTGCCTGGCTCGGGGAGCCCGGGCGAGCACCGGCGGCGGCTGCTGAGCCGCAGGATTGAGGGAGCGAGGTGGGACGTGTGGCTTTTAGCCAGGGGGAGCGGGTAGCCCTCCTCTTTAAACGCTTACGGAGCGGAGTGGTGGGGTCCTGCACAAACACTTTTATTAACCTGTAAAAATCTAATTTTGCATTTTAGCTTCTTGTGAAGCCCTCCTACCGTATTTAAAAAGACGTAAACAAACCCGGTGTTTTACGATTGGACCTTGGTGTACTTTTTTTCCAGCAGTCGTAGCAGGGGTGGGGTGGGGAGGGGATGTCCCAGAGCGAGGTCGCCGTTTCGTTGCCCTGACTTTTGCCTCTCGGAGTGCGGGCTCTGTATTTATTGTCATTTATCCTGTAAATTTTGGGGGGGGGGTGTCTGAGGTCCTGAACTTGCAGCCTCACCTGTTACCTGTAGACAAATACATACAGTACTTAAAAGATACCTGTAGCTTTGCTTTTTATATGTCAAAAATCTATTTAAAATTAATTTTTAAAATCCAAACCGTTCGAAACCCCTCGGTTTCCGTGACATTCCGTCTGGCCCATCTCCTCCGGTGCCGGTGTGTGCATCCCCTGTCGTACCTGCCGAGGAGGAGCAGGAGCTGTTGGTCCGAGTCCTCCTCTTCCTCGCTCCTCCCTGCCCTTGCCCTTGGGTGACTCGATTTTTGTAATCGGGTCCTTAGCTTTACTTTGCAATTCCTTTGGAAATACTTTTTTTTTTTTTTTTCCCCTTTTCTTTCCTTTTTTTTTTTTTAAAGGGTGGGCAGTAAGCCAGGTGGCTTCCCAGAGGGTTTCCTGGTGGTGCCACTTTGAAGCTCTTTAAGCTGAGGATGCAAAAAAATAATTAAAAAAAGGAGAGAAAGACAGAAAATCCACATAAAAGTCAATTTTACAATGTTACCGTTATAATCTAGCACATGCTTCTATAGTACTAACATACACTATATATACCAAATAAAATCCTTCTAACACCTGATGTACATTTTAAGTGCTTTGTTTTGATGGAGGTGTGCAGATTTGGAAATGCAGGAATTGGTCTTTAAACTTCCGTGCTCCGGCGGGCGCTTTGTGAGGCTCGGGTTCGAAAAAGGAGTTGGGGCTTTTTTTTTTTTAATGCTGAAACTTTATAAAACTTCATCAGTTGCTCCGCGCGACCGGACCCCTCGGGCTCCTCTCCGGCCGCGTCTTGGGTCTACTGCCTATGCAAACTTCTTCTGCTCTTTGAGATTTAAACAAAACAAAAAACCCAACCCCACAATGATTCTGCCGGTTGTATCCAACACTAGCTCGAGTAACCTCTAGCATCTTGTCTTTGTATTTCCCTTCAGGGCTTTGTATACTTCACGGAGGTTCCCTTTTTTTAATTTTTTCTAAATATATATATATATGTGTGTGTATATATATACAGATTTAGTTTAAAAAAAAAAAAACAACAAAACTCCCTTGTAGGTAAAAAATTGATACATTTGGTCTCAATAACTTGTGACTAATTTTTTTAAGTATCCATACATGCTTGTAAATGTTCTTCCCTGAATTTTTATTATCCTCATTTTTTTTAAAAAAAAAAAAAGTGAACGCGTGCCGGGCGTCAAAAGAGCGTTTCACGGGGTGCT
>NW_009637694.1:949-1224 GCF_000690535.1 Cariama cristata | reverse complement strand
GGCATCGTCCTGCCCTCGTCCCCCCGGTCCCCAAGGACGACACCGCACCCCGCGGGGGGGCTTTGCTCTGGCGGGGCAATTCCGGAATACCTGAAACCCCGAGGACAAACGAGGCCCCTGCGTGGCCTTCGGACCACCGAATTTTATTTAAAAACCATCAGTTACCCAGTTTTGTGTATTTTGAGGTCGCCCTAAAGCCTCGCAGCCCGTGACTTTGTGGGGAGGCCAGAGGGGATGCGTCTAACGAAGGTTTCCAAACTGACTGTCCTTTTCCT
>NW_009637694.1:0-837 GCF_000690535.1 Cariama cristata | reverse complement strand
ATCAGTGGTTTGGACTACAAAAGGAATATTTTTTTTTCCTACGAAAGGAAACCCGCTCTAGCGTTAGGTCCCGTTTTATTTCTTCTCTCGACTCATGCCTTTAAACACTCCGCTTTTCCAAAGCGAAAGCCGCGTCGCTTTGGGGTCTGGGGCTCGGTGCCTCGGCCGGGGGCTCGCTCCGTGTCCCCGGGGGAGTCCCGATTCCCGGGGGGCTCAGCCCCAGCTTCCCGTTTTGCACATTGCCCTTTAGGAAAGAAACTCCATGAAAATAATGCAAAAACTGGAATTTTTTGCAATATTATGAGAGATAATCTTATTTTAGCTCATTCTGTGACATGTGCAACTCCTAAGAAAGCCATACTTAATGGTTCGTTTTATTTTTTAGATTCTATATTGTTTTCAATTTCTGCCTTTTTTTTTTAGTTCCACATAGTAAGAGTGCTGTGTGTATGCTTTCATATATATTTATTTTTCAACGTGCTTTAAACCTGTCTACAAAAATAAAGCTAAACAAAGAAAAAAGGACAGTGTTTGAAGATTGTTGATTTTTATTTTTTTTTTTTGCTGGGAATATTCTATATTATACTGACTTTATATTAATTATTATAAACCTGTGTTTGTATTGAAGATGTGTTTAATATTTTGGGGAGGCTGAGGAAGATTTTAGTAACCAGAAGTCAGTGGGAGAACATGGCTGTGTTGTACTGTTTCAGGTAAATAGGACCTTCTTTTCTAGTCGATCTCCCCGTTTCTCGTCCGCCTGGGCATGCCGGCGGCGTGCCTCTGGATTATAATTACTTTGTGATGGGATTTAGCTTAGACATACTTGCAAAAATC